>NC_133533.1:42830750-43137164 GCF_048544455.1 Silene latifolia | reverse complement strand
CATGATCCAAACCCACATTAACTTGGGCACGGTGTGGCCGATGAAACCCTCATCAACATGAATTCGGTGGATTGACATTCATCACCCACTTCCCCTACGTAACAAGGTTTGTACCCCGGTGTGGCCGAGTGCACTCCCTCACGAAATAGGTTTTCATGGTTTCTACTCTTTGGTAAGGCTATGTCTCAATTAATTGTTTTTAGCGAGAGGTCATGTCAATTTATTATCTATCACGTTTTAAGTGAACTAAAGCGGTGAACTACGATAATTTTAATTGACACGGTCGATAAACTCGATAAAAGACAATGCATGTTTAGTTATGGCGATTTAGCGATGCATGTGACATAAAATAAAATGCAAGCATAAAGAAAAATAAATCCTAGTATGGCCTTTCCTAAAATAGAAAAACTATTAATCTATTACATATTCGGAAACCAACTCCATTGGTCCCTTGAACTTCGGTTGTGGCACACATCTCGAGGTAACACCGTCTTTATGTATCGCCATTCTTGAAGAAATCCGTCTTTTGGAACTCCGGAATGAATAAAATTACATAATAAATTACATAATTTCCTATTATACATTTGTAACTAAAATAAAATAAATCTATTAAATTACAAAACGGTGATACGAGATCACAATAAAAATTACAACCGAATCGATATTCCCATACATTTCGGGAAATACCAATTAAAATCTAAGGCCATACTAAGTAAAATTACATAATTTCAAAATTACATAAATTAAAATTATGACAATCATAAAGAAAATGCAGCATTATATTATGTATGAACATGCTCAATTTTATGCTAAATCGCCTTTTAATTAGCCAATATCGTATATTACTCGGTTTTTACGGATTTGCGTGATTTTAACATTTTATAATCACAAAAATGCACAAACTCATATTTATGCATAAGTTAATTACCCTAACCTCTTAGGACTCAAAATATAGTCTCCACTAGTAATTTGACCATAATTAACTTTATTTACAAAATTGTTCATAAATGGACCAAAAATTACAAAAATAAGCTATTAAACTTCAAATAAATCCAAAAATTTCAAATAAATTCAAAATTTGAAATTTAAATTCATGAACATTCTGGAATAATTCCATGACACTCATAATGTTCAAAATCTTAGGTTAAAAATTTCGAAACTTTTCCGGAAAAACAATGTTGCGGTTTATCGATTTTTTAATAAAATAATCATAAAAACATGGAAAAATTATTTTCATTAATTTTTCAATTTTAGATCTGAAAAATATAATAAAGTGCAACATTAGACGTTTTTCCTAAGTCATAGATTATGTTTTATTAATTTTCAACTAATAATGTCACTATTTATGTCATTTTTCTTCAAAAATTCATAAATCATGCTAAAAGACTTCTTTATAGCCAATTATTTTACACACATCTTGTAAAATTGCATGTGACAACATATTAATTTTCTATGACCAGATTCGAAATTTAACTCATATTAACCTATTTTTCTCTTAAATCCGAATTTAATAATGAAAAATTCATTTTTCGAGCATAACAAGTCCAAAAATTATGAAAATTTACAGGTTATCTCAAAATAATATATGTAACAACATATCCAAAAACCAAGTGAAAATTCGAAGTATAGCTAATTTCGACCAAAAATGACATTTTAACTCATAAAATCACATTTAAATGTCATTATTATTAAATATGAACAATAAAAATCCGAAAAATTAACCAAAAAATCCTAAAACACTTTAGGACCAGAAATATTAACATGCATGTAATTATTTCGTGATATATCATAATAACACAAATTTTACAAGTTTTATTTTGTTATTCATATAACTCGGAAAAACTTTTAACCAATTTGCATGCAAACAACCGTGGCTCTTGATACCGATTGAAAGAAATGTAGATTCATATACATATTTAACATACTCATATATGTCTAATTAATTTGTCATAAAATTAAAACGGATTTTATGCATGCAAACAATAATATAAAAGAAGAGAAATAATGTCCTTACATTCAATATTTCGGCTATATAGGGCACAAGAGAGATCACCTTTCTCTTCTTGTTCTTGAGCTATTCCAATGGATGAACAAGATCTAAGAATAAGATCTCTCCCCAAGCTTTATACCCAAGGCTTAACACTTAATCTAATTAATATTATAAATACTAGTATAATATTAATTTAGGAGAAAATTGAACCAAAAACTTTATAAAACTCTTATGTATTTTCGGTTTTTAAGAGAGAAGAAGAGAGGATATTCTTCTCACTAGAACTTGTCTCTTGGATGAGTGAATTAGAATGAGAAAATAATACACTAGCTTTTGTATATTATTTGGTAAAATTATAGAGGAAAAACAATGACAATTTCTCTTCCCCAAAACCGTGTAAGAGGGGCTTTATGGGTGAGCCAATGCATGGAGAAATTGTTCTTTACAAGGAACCATAGGCTTGCATGGCTAGGTTCCTTTTTCATCATTGTGTTTATCCACTAATTATAAACAACTTATAATTAGTTCAAACCCTTCTAATTTTCGGCCTATTCAATAATATGGATTCCATATTATTTTTGTCAATTGTCTATATGTTACATGTAACATGTCACATATATTTGTTATGTATTTTTAACATATTAAAAATCAACGTATTAATAAAAATACGTCACATACAAAAATTGACTTAGTAATTTCATAATTACTTGTGCCAAAATATTTTACCAATTTATAAATCGTATTTACAATAATTCATTCAATTTCGATTGTTTCTTTAAACAATAATTTCATCCGAGTAATGATACAATTCGATTACTCAGACCGTATCTCATTTAATCACATTTCAATTTGATACGTAAATTTTACTTCCAAAATCGTCCGTCAATTTTCAAGTAATTCAATTAACTCGCAACGTTATACGATTAATTAAATAATCAATTAAGTGTATTGCCCTTTAGGTATGACCTAGGGGGTCAACTGATCACCACCGTCTCACGACAGTAATGTCAAACTCTAGTCAGCCAATCATTACCGATATATGTTGACCAGTTGACAGTAACAGAATTACTTCCCAATTGTATTCTTCACAATGAGATTTAATGATGATATTTAAATCATGTGATCGCACTATCGTTGAGGACACATTTCCCAACACATTAATGAACATGGGTTTATCGCTCGATGGAGTTGAGCGGGGCTTAGGTGGGAACGGATGCGGTGTCCCACTAGCGGTGTGGAGTATCTACTGTGATGGGTACTCTGGCAGGACTACACAATTTAGTGTGTAGTCAGTTATGTGGAGATTGATTATGGAGTTTGGCCCTTGATGTGACGATTGAGGTGTTTAGCATTTGTTTTATCGTGATTTGCATTGTGTAATTAGTACTAACCCCGTTGTTTGTTTTGTAAAACTGTGGTGATCCATTCGGGGATAGTGAGCAGTTATTGAGCAGGTTTGATACGTTGTATTTGGGCTAGCTGGGATGAGTCATCACTTGGAATTAGAAGAGTCTTCCGATGTGTCAGACGATGTCCTTAGTTTTAAGTTTTGCTAGTAGACAGTTTGGTTTAATATTGTATTTGATTTAACAGTTCTGGCTTGAGACATGTAATCATTTAAATTAGATTTACTTTTAAAGTACATTTCGTTATTGTCTTATGATATTTATTTCCTCGGGTAACCGAGATGGTGACGTTCCTATACCTGAGTGGTCCTGGTAAGACACTTGGAGTATGGGGGTGTCACAAAGTGGTATTAGAGCGACAACCCTGAAACCTATAACTAATGTATCTAATGAACATAGGGAGTCAAATTAAAATGAACCCGAGTAGAAGTTGTAGGAGCTAATGCAAAGGCTTGAAGACGTCCTAAAGTCGCGAACTCGCCCTGCAATTTTGAACCGATCACATGGGGTACGTGTCGGGATCGTATGTGTTGTCTTCTGATTTGTGTATATATATAGTAGCATGTGGTGTGAATTGATGGATGTTGAATGTGGAGGATTGGAGGTATGGAATAGAAGTTGAAAGATATGTGACTTATATGTTGAATTGGATGAAAAGCATGATGTTCGTTTATAATGTGGCATATTAGTGGTATGAAGTAAATTGTTTTATTGAGTATATAAAGAGTTGCGTATATATTCTTGCATAGTTGTTGTTGTTATGTTGAAAGTATAGAAGTTGTATATAATGTTGGGAAAGTAAGATGAGCATGCGGGTAGTTATACGAGTCTGTATGACTCGATCGAGTGGAGGGCACTCGATCGAGTAGGTGAGGTGTTCGATCGAGTGCGTCTGGCTCGATCGAGTAGGGAGTTTAGTGTTTATCTGGGCATAAACGTGTTTTTGGGTACTCGATCGAGTACGTAGGGGCACTCGATCGAGTAGGGTCCGCTCGATCGAGTGGCTTGTCAGCTCGGTCGAGTGTGTTTTTGAGCAGAGGTCTGGTCAGGTTCTGAAGTCGAGGCACTCGATCAAGTAGGTTGGGCACTCGATCGAGTGGCCTCAACTCGATCGAGTGGGTTTTGGTACTCGATCGAGTGGGTTTTGTACAGGTTGTATGCGTGTTTTGGGTTATAGTATGTGTGTTTATGTCTACCTTTTCTTATATAGTTACAAGATGCCGCCAAAGAAAACCTCCTTATATGCTAGAGCTGAGAGCATGAACATTGATGATATAATAAAGATGTCGGAGCACCAAGATGCTCTTACGGATGTGTTGAAGAGAGTGGGAAAGGATAAGGAGGTTGATCACTCCAAGATCAGCATCCATATAGCGAGGTTCAACCCGAAAGAGTATAAGGGAACTGGGAGCCAATTCTTCTGGATAATTGGCACATGGAGATGGGGAATATCCTGGAGTTGGTGCACTACCCGGATGAGTTGAAAGTGGAACAAGCTGCGTTCTACTTAAGGGAAACAGCAGGTGAGTGGTGGGATAAGGTCAAGGTGAGTGCTAGGGAGATGTATATGAAGCAGGAACTACCTGCAATACCTTGGGATGAGTTCAGTAGAGCCATGAGACGTGAGTTTATGCTAGAACATGTGAGGATTAAGCTGAGGGAGGACTTCAATGAGTTTAAGATGACATCTGATATGACGGTGGCTGAGTAATACCGTAAGTTTAATCAGAAGTCCAGATATGCTGAGGATATGGGCTGAGTGAGGAGAACCTAGCTTTGAGGTTTGAGAAGGGGTTGACCCCCAAAATTATGGAGAAGCTGCCGGTGGGAGTCCTTACAGATGTTAAGGAAGTCTATGAGAGAGCTGGGAGGGCTGAGAGGTTGGTGGAGATGACCAGGGAGAGGGGTGCTGAGAAGAGGAAGGCTGAGAGCGAGGGTGGTGGTCAATCCAACTATAAGAAGGGTAACCACACTCAGGCAAGAGCATATTCATCTGGCTCGGGGTTTAGTGCTGGGGCTTTGTATGGGCGTGGTCGTGGGAGTGGTAACAGTAGCTGGGGAATGACCTATTTTAACTGTGGCGGTGTAGGCCACAAGAGACATGAGTGCACCAGTGCGGTGAGTGGGGGTTTCCAAAGGCCGTTATAGGGGAGCTTTTCACAAGGTCCTGCACAGAGTTATGCGAGCAACAAACCGGCTGGGTCATGGAACAACAAGGGAAGTTAGAAGAACAACGGTGGGGGTAGTCGTAATGGCGGTAATTCTTATCAAAACCATCTACGAACACCAACAACAACCAGGGGTCGGGTGCTAAGCCGACTACCTCAGCTAGTGCTGTCGAAGGAGGTGGGCAGAAGACCAGTGGCAAGCTGTTTATGATGGAGAAGAAAGCAGCTGAGGACGACGCTCATGTTATCACTGGTACTTTCTTGTTAATGGTGTTTATACCTTTGTTTTGTTTGATTCGGGGGCGACACAGTCGTTTGTATCTTTGAGTCATGTTAAAAAGTTGGGTTTGAGAGAGTATGAGTCTATAAGAGAGGAAGTTTTTATACCTTCGGGTGAGTCTGTATCGTGTGGGAGGTTGGTCGGACTCTCTTGAGAGGTTTACTTTTCGGTACTTGTCGTTAGGAGCACCTACACCAAAACAATATTTATAACTTCACAAACAACTCTACTGTTTTGTGTGGATTTTGCGCAAGGCGAAATCAGGTCAGGGTAGAGTTGGGTAAGGTTAACTAACTCTAGATAGTCTGTTGGTCAGGTCGTCAGGGTACAATAATAAGTTGTAAACGAAATAATAACAACAATAATAAGACAAGTAATTTTGTACGTGGAAAACCCTTGAATGGGGAAAAACCACGGGCACCAAGCCAGGAGAGGATTTCACTATATAGTTTGGGAGAATAATTATATGATTATAACAATGCTTATTTCTCTCTATGTATTGTGTATGCTTCTTCTTGCGTATGAATGAGATGATTCCAATATCTCCAAAGTGTTCCTTATATAGGCTTCCTATCTTGAACGACTGCTTGATATGATATTAAATACAGATTATTCTCCATTATTGCCTGTAATAATGGCTAATTATTCCTCCCTTGATTACTGCATTTACTGCGATATCTTCACACTTTAATGTTGCGTATATAATTCCTTTATAATATGCGTATATGGTCTTATATCGTCCTGATATTTTGACCGTTGTCCTCTCCATGGCCTGGCGCCTATCTTCATGTGCCCTGACAGCCTGGCGGTCAGGTTCAGATGAGATACTGATCAGGAAGGTCTGCGGATTTCCAGGCCTAACAATTGCCCCTTATCTCCTTATTTGCAGTGTGCCAGGACGAAAAAATGAGGAGATAATTTTATTTTTAGGAAGATTACCCAACTGTTAAGTTTTGCCTAGTCAGTTTCCTATAACGGCTATTTTACTGCAGTTGCTGACGCGTGTGATATTTACTGCAATTTCCTTAATGATTATCTACTTCCTTTGCGGCTGAAACCCTAATCCTCTTCATTATAAATACCTGCGTGCTTCATTAAGTTGAACTCACCAAAGCAACTTCTTCTTATTTTCTCTCTTCGATAATCTTTTAAGTTCTCTTAATTTCCAACTTCTTCAATCTTTAATCAGTTCTCCATAATCTTTCAAATAATGGCTGCAAAGAAAAAGTCTACCAGGGCAGCGGTTCCTGCAACTCCTCCTTCTCAGAATCCTGAGGAAACTTCTTCTGAAAATCTGTCTACTTCTTCTGCTGCTCTATCTCCCACAGTAAATAAGCCGAGTGATTCTCTATTGGAGATGATCTCAATATTTCATGGTGATTTTCAATTCAAGCCTACGAAGGCTTTAAATGAGAATCAATCTCCTGCAAACCGTTTGAAGCCTGAGTTTGAGAAGATTTTGAAGGATAAGGGGATCATCCCTGCTGATGCTGAAGTCTGGATCCCTGAGAATTCTCCTATCAGGGCCGACTGGGCTTATCCTGGTTGGTTCTGCATCCATGACTGGGCTTTCAGGGCAGGCTGTAAGCTTCCTTTTTCTCCTCTTATGGTTGAGGTTATTAAGGAGATCGGTGTTCCATCTTATCAGTTAATGCCAATGGTGTGGAAGGTTGTATGTTCCATTGAGAATCTCTGTAAAAAACACAATATTTATTTTTCTCTTGACGACTTGAAGACTTGTTATGCTGTTAAAACAAACAGTCCTGGCCGTATAAGTTTTAAGGTCAGGGCGTCTACTACTCCTCTTCTGAGTAATTTGGACAACGGCCATGGTAAAGGCTGGGCTGCTGGGTACATGTTTGTTAGGACCAATTCTGTGGGTCCTGACTTGGCATATTTGAATCATGAGGCCTGCGTTGCTGGTGAGTCTTTTGGTTTCTTTCTTTGCCCTGCATATTTTATTTGTTAGTGAAAAATAAAATAAAAATTATAATAAGTCATACCTCTTATGTGTGCAGTTGATGACTGGGTTACTGAAACTGAGTATCCCACTCCCAATGTTTTTGCTTTCCTCGCTATTCCTCCTTTGGAGAGGTCCTGGCCTCTCTGTTGTGGGGTTGGTCACCTTCCTCGCTGTTTGAAGGCTGATGGTTATGCCAGGGCGGCTAAACCTTCAGGGGCTGCTAGTGCTACTACTTCAGGCAGTAAGTCTATCTTAGTCTCTCCTTTCTTTTTACTTTAGTTTCCTGATAATTCTTGGTTTATATTGCTAATATAGTATTTCGTGTTGCTGCCACCAGGTCATCTATTCGCCTTGCCAGGTTTGGTATGGCTGACCTTTCAGCCGGGCTGGCTAAGATAAAAGAGGAAGGTTCCCAGGGAAGCGGGGATCGAGCTGTTATTGACTTGACAGTGATCGATCGATGCCGCCAAGGTCACTCTTTGTACCTGCGCCCTCGCTAAAACAAGTTCAGCAGCCCAAAAAAGGAAAATTGAAGATGTTGATGTTTCTGCCTCGGTCAGGGAAGTGAGAGCCAGGGTGGACAATATGGAGGCTGCTAGGGTGAAGATCAGGGATTATGCTGCTTCTAAATCAGATGTCATGCTCACCCTTGACCCTGTTGAGACTGCTACTCAGGCAGTTGCTTCAGTGGATCATTCAGTCAGCCTCTTGGCTGGTGCCTTGGCTGCCGTAAAGGAGGTAGGTTGGAAAAATTTCTATGTGTATTTTGTTTTGGTAGTTTTCTATTATTAGGGTAAGTTACTCATTCTTTTCTCTCTGTTTCTGATCAGGGTGTTGCGACCTGTCTCCATAATGCCTATCAGGCTACTTCTTTGGTAGCTTTAATTGATCTCGATGAGATCAGTTATGATAGGATAAAGTCCGAGCTGGATTTTGCACGAGCCGACTGGCTGCTAAAGTCTGCGACTTGACAAAGGTGCAGACCGAGAGGGATTTGCTAAGATCGAGGCGATTTCGAGCAAGCGGTACATTGCGGAGGCCTTGGACAGAAATGAGGAGCTCGCCCAAGAGAGGGATGACTTGGAGTTCAAGCTGGATGATGCTTACCTCTACTTCTATATCAAGGGAAGGGCGGCTACTATGTCGGAGCATGTCGAGGCCAGGGCGAAGTGGAACCCTGAGGCTGAGATGGCTTTTGCTGCCTCCACTACTACAGATACAAGCTATAACAACGGTAAAAAACCGTTGTTATATAAAAAAGCGGACGTTGTTAAAGCGTCCGTTGTAAAAGGTTTTAACAACGGTTGGTTTTCTTAAGGAAACCGTTGTGAAAAATATTAACAACGGTTTTAAGTATAAAAACCCGTTGTGGAAAGTGTGACTCAATTTTGGGGGAAAGTTATAACAACGGGTTGTTTGTAAATAACCGTTGTTGTTTGTTCTTAAAAAATAAAAAAAAATTAAATTAAATGTTACTAGCTATAAATATTAAAGCATCCTTTACTAACATATTAAAGCATCCTTTACTAACATTCATTAATTGAAACAACATGGCAATGAACCCTAATTTTATCAACAACGAAGAATGGCTTACACAAACGATTGAAGATGATGGGAAGGTTCTCGCCGGGCTTCCCGCCGATCAACCCCATTAATCAAAGCATCCCTTGAACATCAACGGAATTATTGGATTAAGAGGCGTGAAGCGATCCGCTTGTCAACAAAGCCTCATCATCATCATCATCATCGTCTTCATACCCTCGTCGACTGTTACTTTCGCAACTTGGGCGACCGGAGATATGTTGAGTTGTACTCTTCCAACCTTATCTCCACATGCAAGTCGTGTCCTTGCATATATTCAATCTGTTATTGCAAAATATGAAGCCAATGACCCCGGAAGTTAGCGGTATACCGAGTGGCGTGATTGGTGGCGAGTTGAAGCGCTTTTTACGCTTAACAGGGTTGTTCCGGCTTATTATACATCTTTTGATTTTGATAATTGTTGTAATGTATTTGGTTTAAAATTAAATGAAATGATCATTTTGAAAGTGTTGAGTTATGCTTGTTTGATTTGCTTCCATTTTTTCAACTCCATAGATCTATCAGTCATCATCAAGATCTGATTATGGCACAACTTCCTAACATATATGGCACAACTTCCTAACATATATATTAATTAAAAAACAACTCAACCCACACATTAGTATAAATACATTGCATTATCTCAACTAACATGCATTTCCATTATCTCAATATATTCTCCAAACCCTAACTGCTAAAACAAACTTCAAATAAATTAACCCTCTCCTTAATCTTTCAAAACAAACTCCAAACTCCAACAAAATGAATGATATATCATCCTTAAGACTCTTACTATGCTCGATCCGTATCTTGAAGGACGCAAAGAAGATGGAAATGAAATAATTAGAAACACATACATGGAAATGAAATAATTAGTGAGATCTTTGAACGGAACCTAATGGTCGATAAAAACACATACATTGAAATGAAATAATTAGAACAATAAAATAATGACGATGAAACAAACCTGATAATTACAAAACGTACGTAAAGAGACGATGAAATCAACAGTGACGGCGAGAAGATAAAGCGACGATGAGAAAGAGAGAAAGAGACGATGAGAAAGTGTGTGTTTTGTGTTTGTGTTTGTTTCTTTCTTTGGGTTTGTGTTTGTGTATTAAGGTTTGTGTTTTGTGGCTGCATCAGACTTGTGTTTGTGTGGTTTATAGTATGGAAGGTATTGACAACGGTTATTAAACAACAACCGTTGTGAAATATGTTTTAACAACGGTTGTAGAAAACACCCGTTGTTAAATAAGTTTTAACAACGGGTTTCAAAAATAACCGTTGTGATTACTTTTCACTAACTTTGCGCCAATTTTGCGCCAAATTATTAACAACGGTTGTTCATGTGTGACCCGTTGTTAAAACGAATAACAACGGTTTTTATAACCATACCCGTTGTAATTGATTTTAGTAAAATTCGCGCCATACATTCTACAACGTCTATTGTGATTTTCGTGAATATTCGTTGTTAAAGGGGCGTTGTAGTTGCCTGGATTTGTAGTAGTGCTCAAAGTATCCTGACCTACATAATATGGAGAATGAACAGGAGGTCGACTCTCCAGGGGAGCAGGATGTTGACGCTGCTACTGTTTCTAAGGAGAAATACTAATTTATTTTTTCAGTTTGTTATTTTGGCCCATCGAGGGGGGATGTCCCTGGACAAACAATATTTTTCTTTTCCTGTGTTGGGTCATGGAGGCAATCCCTGGCTTTTATAAATATTTTGGCACCTTTTCCTCAGGGGTAAAGGTTTTTATTAATATAGGCATGATGGCCTTCTTTTGGCTTATTCTGCTTTTGATATTCCTTTGTGAGTTTCATCCTGTTGGGCCTGTCAAACATTCTGTTTGAATAACCTGCACATTATTTTTGTTTTATATTGTTATTCATGAGTAATTCAACCAAGTATAGTTTTTTTGCTATAATGGTTGAAGGGGTGGGAAAACCGGCCTGTCAGGAGGGCTTATGTCCCCTGCCTAGCTGGAGGGCTTGGTATTCGGCCTGTCAAGAGGGCATTTTAGACTAAGTGTTTGGGAGAGAACACCCTTACACTGTCTTTGCTGCGTCCACCGATTTTGTAATCCGTGGCAGTAAACCTAGTCAGGTCAGGCAATTATTTCATGCCTGATTGGTCCTGACTCTTTACTGTATCTGGTGGCGGTTACCAACTCGTCAGGCACAGTTAAGTGCAAAATTTTTGTTTCAGGGATGTATAGTAGAGTAGCCCCCAATCCTGAATATTTATATATATAATCTTGAATCATGTATAATTGTTCAGGATTCAAAAAGTAAATAGATAGGTTACTTTGAACAGATATAAAATACAAACAAGGTATGTAAAACATGTAGTTCATCACGTAGCACGTTAGGTTGAATAGTGATTGAATTTATACCTGATTGTTGCCTGATCTTTACATATGGAATAATTTTAAATGAGTTACATTCTAGGATCTCGGGATCATTTCCCCTTCTAGCGTTTGGAGCCTGTATGCTCCTTGTCCAACAATTGAATCAATTAAGTAGGGGCCTTCTCATGTGGGAGCCAGTTTGCCTGCTGATTTTTCTTTTTTATTTGGAAATACTTTGCGTAGAAAAAGGTCTCCTTCTTTAAAGACCCTGACCCTGACGTTTTTATTGTAAGTCATGGCGACTGCTTGTTGATATGATGTCATCCTGATTTTCGCAGCGTCTCGTAATTCTTCTGTCAGGGCCAACTTGTCTTGCATCAGGTCTTTGTTTGCTTCAATGTTGTTTAGGCTGCATCTGGATGTTGGTACTCGTACTTCCGCCGGAATGACAGCTTCACAGCCATATACCAGGGAGTAAGGTGTTTGGCCTGTTGCGGTATTTGGAGTTGTCATGTCTGCCCATAGTACTAATGGAAGTTCTTCAGCCCATCTGCCTCGTCTTCTTTTCAGCTTCTTTTTTAGGCAGCTTATGACTACCTTATTGCTAAATTCAGCCTGGCCATTAGCTTTTGGATATCCAGGGGTTGATGTTACCAGGTTGATATTCAATTCTTGGCAAAATGCTTGGGTCCTTTTTCCCACGAATTGAGTTCTGTTATCGCATACTATTTCTGATGGGACTCCATATCTGCAAATGATGTTTGTCCTGATGAAGGATATTACTTCTTTTTCAGTTACTTGCCTGAAAGAGTCAGCCTCAATCCATTTAGAGAAGTAATAAGTCATAGCTAACATGAATACTTTTTGTCCTAGAGCTACGGGCAGTTTTCCCATAATATCCATGCCCCACTTTATGAATGGCCAGGGTGCGGAAATTGAATGGAGGAGTTCAGATGGTTGATGTATGATTGGTGCATGAATTTGGCAGGCTTCGCATTTGAAGAGTATTCGAGCGGTCGGCCCTCGGTGTGGGCCGATGTGCTTTGTCCGAGAACTTTGCTTGCCAGGCTCTTTCCTCCTTTGTGGTTGCCACAGTGTCCATTGTGTATTTCTTGAAGTACTAGTTTGGCTTCATCAGGCTCCAAGCATCTCAGGTAGGGTCCAGCCTATGATCTCTTGAACAGAGTGTTATTGATGATAGCATAAGTTGAAGCTCTAATTTTAAAAGCCCTTGCCTCATGTCTACCCTGAGGCAGTATTCCTCGGAGAAACCAGTCATAATAGGGTTTAGTCCAAGAGTTACTTTCCTGATTGACAGGATTGACCTGTTCAGGTTTGCTGACGGTTGGCTCTAATAAGTGCACAATTGGTATTTTGTCGAAAACAGTGGGGGTGAAATTTGAACCTAGGCTGGCCAAAGCATCAACCTGGGTATTCAGGTCTCTTGATATTTGATCTATGTCAAATAAAGCAAATTTAGCGGTAAGGTTTTTGCATATTCTAAATACGAAATCATTTTTGCATCCTTAGCCGTATAAATTCCCTTTATTTGATTAGCAATTAAGAGTGAATCAGTTTTTACCTTTAGGTTTTGAACATCGAGGTCTAGACATACCTTTAAGCCTGCTATCAGGGCTTCATATTCTGCTTCATTGTTGGTAGCTTTGAACTCACAGCTTACAGCATGTGCTATCATATCTCCCTGTGGCGATTTAAGTACTAGTCCTAACCCTTTCCCCATGGCGTTGGATGCCCCATCTATGAATATGGTTCATTCTTGGTTTGGGGTTTTATTTTCTAGTTGGTTTACCTCTTTTATCAGGTCTAGTTCCAGGTTAGGGCTAAAATCAGCCACAAAGTCTGCTAGGGCCTGCGACTTGATCGCTGCCCTGGGTTCAAAGGAGATGTCGTACGTGCTAATCTGTACTGACCATTTAGCCATCCTACCTGAAAGTTCAGGCTTACATAAGACAAATTTTATGGGCAAATTGGTCCTGACTATAATGGGGTGACTTTCAAAATAGGGTCTCAATTTGGTACACGACATAATTAAAGCTAAGACTTATTTTTCAAGTAGTCCATACCTCAACTCAGCATCTAGCAGGCTTTTACTTACATAGTAGATTTGGATGTTGTCGACCATCCATTCCTTCACCAGACGGCGATTGTTCTGTGTGGTGTGATGAGATAGGTATCCGACAAAGGTTCTCCTTTTCTCGGCTTAGCGATGAAGGGTGGAAATGATAAATAGGATTTTAGATCCGAAAAGCATCTCATGCTCATCTCATCCCTTTGGAATTGTTTATTTTTCCGAGGAGGTTATAGAATGTTTTGCATCTCTCGGAGGATCTTGATATGAAACGGTTCAGGGCAGCTACCCGGCCTGTCAATTTTTGGATATCCTTGACAGGACTTGGGTGATTTGTAGTTCCGGGATAGCCTTTATCATTCGGGGCTAGCTTCTATGCCTCTCTTTGTGACCATATATCCAAGAAATGTTCCTGCAGAGACTCCAAAGTGGCACTTTGCAGGGGTTCAGCTTCATGTTATATTTTTCTAATATCTCAAATGCTATTTCTAGATGCTTCACATGATCTTCTGCATTCTTGGATTTCACCACCATGTCGTCTATGTATACTTCCATGATGTCACCTATCTGGTCTTTAAACATCATGTTGACCGGTATTTGGTACGTTGCCCCCTGCATTCTTGGTGAAAGGCATGGCAGTGTAACAAAGATATACCTCGATGCTGTAATGAATGCAGATACTCTCCTGGTCAAGTAGGGTGCATCTTTATTTGATTGAATCCTTTGGAAGCATCCATGAATGTCAAGCATTTCGTGGCCTGCTATGGCGTCTACCATGGCATCAATATGAGGCAGGGGAATGGATCTTTAGGACAGGCTTTGTTGAGTCGGTGTAGTCTACACGGACTCTCCACTTCCCATTCTTTTTCTACACAAAAACTACGTTAGCTTGACCATTCAGGGTACATTACTTCCCGATCATCCCCATATCCAGGAGTTTTTCTACTTTCTCGTTAATAATGGTATTTCTTTCACCGCAAACTTGCGTCTTTTTGTTTGTACGAGGCTTAAAAGATGGGTCAACATTGAGCTTATGAGTAATTATATCAGCGCTAATTCAAGTCATATCAAAATGTGACCAAGCAAACCAAGATGATTTATTTTTAAGGAATTTTACGATTCGGGCGACACTATCCGGTGCATCATATCCTATCAAAACATACTGTCGGGTACTTAGGGTCTAGGATTACTTGATCTGTTTCCATTGCGGGAGTTGCCACATAAGTGCTCTGACGGTCTCGTAATTGCTATGCCAGGGACTTACCGCCTTGGAAGGCTTCAAAGGCTGTGTAGCATTCCCTGGGGCTGTCTTGTGATCCCTTTGATTGTGGCTATGCCCCAGTCTGTTGGTATCTTGATACACTGGTGATAGGTTGATGGTACGACCTTGACATTGTGAATCCAGGGTCTGCCCATGATAGCGTTGTAGGATGACAGGCAGTCAAGGACTCCAAATTTCTCATAAGATGAGACTCCTTCCACGTAGGTTGGGAGGTGGATTTCTCCTAGGGTGCTCCTTGCTTCACCACTGAATCCTACTAGGACGCTGGATTTCTTGATGATTTGATTCTCGTTTATCTTCATGGCTTTCAGTACGTCAAGCATGATCAGATTCACTGAGCTGCCTCCATCTACCAGGATCCTTCTTACCGTGGCTGTTCCAATCTGCATATAAATTACCAGGCCATCATGATGAACATCAGGGATTCCCACCAGGTCACAATCATTGAAAGTGATTGTCGGGACATGATCCGGCTTCCAGGGTGACACTGTCCTTGGCGTCCTGGCTATCTTCTTTGCTGCTGAACTTGTCAGGCCGCAAATCTCCGAACCGCTAAATATGAATTTTACTTCATATATTGGTGGTGGTGGAGGGAGACTACGATCCTGCTTATGCTCCTGATTTTCCTTATCCTGGTTTGCGTTCCTGCCCTTCGCCTTGATCAGGTCTTTCAAGTACCCTGATTTTAACAGGTAAGCTACCTCCTTCCTCAGGGTGAAACAATCATCCGTGGTGTGTCCAATATCCATGTGAAATTCGCACCATTTTGAATTGTCTCATCTGGGATTTGGATTTTCTGACTTCCTGGGCCATCTAATAGCTGATCCCCTGTTGTTAAGTCTCTGGATTAATCCTGAAATATCAACACTGAAGTTATGTTCGGAGATAGGTGGATAAACTTTAACCTTACCTTGATACTCATGGGCCAAGTTAACTTCTAACTGATCTGGCCTGGAATATGGAGTAGGTCTTTAATTGTTTCCTTTTTTGCTTTTCCTATTGCTTCTTTCATGATCCTTTGGTCTACTGGGTGATCTAAGTTTGTAGCTTTTATCTTCTTCCAGCCTGATGAAAGCAAGAGTCTTGGCCTGAACATCTTCGAAGGTGTGGCAGGGATACTTAGTGAATTCGCTGTATAAGTCACTATATGGTAGTAACCCCTGTCTGAATGCCTCCACTGTTGTTCCAATGTCACACATGGGTATAGATACTTTCTCTTTGTTGAATCTTGCAAAAGATGTCCTGAGAGTTTCATCAGGCTTCTGTGTAACTCGGTAAAGATCACTGGATCGTTTCTCCAACTCCCTGCTACTCGCGAACTGCTGATTGAAACTATTGATCAGGTTGGCAAAGGAATGGATGCTCCCAGTTGGCAGGTTGATGTACCATTGCAGAGCAGGGCCAGTCAGGGTCGTTCCAAATCACTTGCACATGCAAACTTGTCTGAACTCGCTGGGAATAGATGCAGCCAACATTTTCTGCTTGTAAAGAGCCACGTGATTTTGTGGATCTGTGGTTCCATCATAGACCCTCATCGATGGAATTGTGAACTTCTTGGGTAGGTCTACCTTTGTTATTTCGTCTATGAAAGGCGAATCAGCATAGCTGTTAGGGGCAGCTTCTTCCATGCTGGCAGGTACTCCAGATATATTATCGAACTTTTCATTGAGTTTCTTGATCTCCTGAACCACTGCCATCATAATGGCTGCTGCGGATTCATCAGGTTTCTCCTTATCATCTTTTGGTTCATCATCACCATCAACATTGACGGATTTAGGAATACTTGTGCTCCCAAAACTGGAAAAATCAATATTTTTAATGATTGATGAAAATGGGGTTCCTGGTTGAAATCTAGAGCCTGCCCCTTGGGTCTTCTCTAATTTTTGCTTTAGAGCTGACTCAGATTCTTTCAATTGCAGGATTTCTGCTTCAGTTTGGGCCACTTTTTCTTTCAGGCTTTCCAATTCAGCGATTTTTTAGAGAGCTGCATTCAATTGTTCTTCAACGGTGGGTTGGGCCATTTTTGTAGGTTTTTTGAATTTTTATAAGATAAGAAAAAAGGATTTAAAGAGCTAGATGCCCCGCGGTGGGCGCCAATTGTTTTGTGTGGATTTTGCGCAAGGCGAAATCAGGTTAGGGTAGAGTTGTGTAAGGTTAACTAGCTCTAGATAGTCTGTTGGTCAGGTCGTCAGGGTACAATAATAAGATGTAAACGAAATAATAACAACAATAATAAGACAAGTAATTTTGTACGTGGAAAACCCTTGAATGGGAAAAAACCACGGGCACCAAGCCAGGAGAGGATTTCACTATATTGTTTGGGAGAATAATTATATGATTATAACAATGCTTATTTCTCTCTATGTATTGCGTATGCTTCTTCTTGCGTATGAATGAGATGATTCCAATATCTCCAAAGTGTTCCTTATATAGGCTTCCTATCTTGAACGGCTGCTTGATATGATATTAAATACGGATTATTCTCCATTATTGCCTGTAATAATGGCTAATTATTCCTCCTTGATTATCGCATTTTATCATGAAATCTTCACACTTTAATGATGCGTATATAATTCCTTTATAATACGCGTATATGGTCTTATATCGTCCTGATATTTTGACCGTTGTCCTCTCCATGGCCTGGCGCCTATCTTCATGTGCCCTGACAGCCTGGCGGTCAGGTTCAGATGAGATACTGATCAAGAAGGTCTGTGGATTTCCAGGCCTAACATCTACTATTAGTAAAGAGGCAAATAAAGGTCGGATCCCAAGGGACGGGTATTGAAGTAATATTTTCAATTGTAAGTAGCGGTGTCTAGGGGTGTCACAATTTGGGGTTTGAAGCAGAAGATCACTAAACTAAATAGCAATGAAAGTAAACAAGCAAGATGATTAAAAAGAGGTGTAAACAATTGATAAAAGGCACTAGGGTGTCATGGGGTCATAGGGGATTCATGGGAATTGATCATACAAACATATTCTCAAATTATAAGCAAGCAATTATTGTTGTGATGGATTGAGTTGGTTTATATCTTACAATCCTAGGAAAGTTTGGGTCCCGGAGCCGAATCGATTAGATTGTACAACAGCTACAAGTCGACTTAATCTTCCCTACTCAACTATATGCATGGTCTAATGAGACTCGAGTTGGTTTATGTCTTACAAGTCTCATTGAAAAGGTAAGTGATGGGTAAAAAATGCAAGGATTCATAGGCTCGCATTTCATCAAACATAACATGTGCATAAGTTGAGATCACAAAAAGCAAGCAAATAAACTATGAAATTATATTAAATTAAGCATGAATCATCCCCCATGTTGGTTTCCCCTAATTACCCATTAACCCTAGTTAAGGAAACTACTCACTCATTATTATGTTGAACATGCTAGCAAGGTTGTCAATCATACCAACAAAGTAAAACATGATGAATAAATGAAGATGATTACCAATAATTAAAAAGGGATTAAGAGAATTATACCTACTAATGATTCCAATAATAAAGCAAAGAATAATAGAATTACTTGACGATTGATTGTAAGGTTGTCAATCTCTCAATAATAACCCAAATAATCTTCAATTACCCAAAATAAAAGATGAACAAAAGAGAGATTAAGAAAATGAGATTTGTATTAAGACTTGATTAAAAGTTGATTACAAGATTAAGAAGAGATTAGAATGATATAAACTACACTAAAGATTGATAAGAAGAACATGCTTATCTAATTAGACTAATGGGGTATTTATAGTGGGGGATTAGGTACACAAATTAGGGTTTACTAAGGGCTTAAATAACAATTAAGTCCTTGAGGAATCGCTCCTCTCAGAAAAATATGCGAGTCTCCTTTCTGCCGGTCTTTCCGTGATATGCGCATCCTTCATAGAACAAGGAGAAAATGGAAAGTTGCTGTAACACAATCCGAGCGTCCAAGGCATGGGACGAGCGGATTGTAGCCTTGTTGGACGAGCGGATTGTCTGGCTGGACGGGCGGATTGTGGCGTTTTTGGACGGGCGTCCCTCTGGCAAAGACGCTCGGATTCCTGGTCTTGGACAGACGTCCCGAGGGCAATCCGCTCGGATTCTGGGTCAGCTTCCTTCTTTTCTTCTTTTCTTCCTCCTTCTTCAAACAATCCTCGGGGATCTTGTCGGAGATGCAAGGATATTTTCTCATCATTTCCCAACTACTATAATATGTACAAAGGCCTTCTAGTCTTGTCTTCTCTTTGATGCTTGGTCATTGAATTCAATCAATTTAACTCTATTTTGCCATGAAAATGCAAGGGTTGCACTCCTTTCCTACCAAGGGAACAAAACCCTAAAGAATATGCAAAACAAAGGACTAAAGACAATAAATGACCTAAATATGCACTAAAAAGCATGGGAACAAGGATAATTCGGGGACTAAATATGCTCAAATAATGGTCACATCAAATATCCCCAAACCGAACATTTGCTCGTCCCGAGTAAAGAGGTGACAAAAACTAGGACCATTATTTAAACTAACCTAATAGCATAGCCGATATGAGATAATTAGCGGGTCCCACTCCGCCCCTTCAACTCACAACAAGACAACCATGAGGTAGGATGCCTTCTTGCAAGGCAAGGTGGGTCTTGCCAAAATGGCGACACATCCAAGCATTAAAACACATAAAATCAAGTAATGGATGCATCTAGAAAAAAATAGCCACTTTCATCATCTAAGTGGCCGAAATTATCTAAAGGGGAAGCAATTCAAGGGTACACACTCCTTCATAGATGCAATTTCTTCAAACTACTAAGCCTAGAAGGATACCAATAAATCACCTCCAAATTGTGTCAAGCTAGGGTACCTTTGTCCTCAATCGTTAAATGCTTTTGTCAAGAGTAGACTCTCTATGGCGTTAGAAACACTGGAGGATCGCGAAATTCCCCTTCTTGCCTAGACAAGAAGAAGGGTCGTCCCCTCTCTACCATGTACAAAAATGGATACGATGGATAAAGGGATTGATAGTATTTGAGTTTCATTTGGGAGTTTGCTTTTGTTGTTGTTTTTCTCCCCATTTTCTTGTGGCATATAACATTTGAGAACACTTTCTTTTGCCATTTCTTTTGATTTTTGGCAATTCAATACTTGACAACTTTTAAACTTTTTGCATTTTCTTTTGAACATTTTCAAAGTCATCCCATATGTAACGAGGGTGCCTTATATTTGAAGCATAGGAGTTTTCATTTTTGTTACTCCTCTTTTCTTTTGATGCATTTTGCAAACTTTTTCTTTTCTTTTCTTTTCTTGAACTCAACTTTTTTTTGTGCCCATTCCCTTTGATGAAAAAATATGGTAGAACATGGATGAATGATGGTTGCATGGTTTCAAGGGTTATCTTGGAATAAATGGTAGCCAAGGAGTTATCACACCACAAGGTACTCTTGACTAGGCCTTAATCCATGGGTCAAAGGATACTAGCATGACACATCCTAGGGTGTTTTACAAGCATTCTAACAAGCAAAGTATTAAGAAGAAAAAGAATCTACTAGGGCCTATATACACTTGTCAAGCTTCCCAAGTAGATGGTTTCACAAAATTTTTCTAACATGCAACTACATGCCATGATGCAACTAACATATATACATCCTCATGCATATGATTCTACCAACTAATATGCCAAATAATCTAAATGCAAGTCCTAAATTCACATTGTTTATACCGCATCAATCAAAATAAAGCCACATAGTCATTAACATAGAGAGGAAAAATGAGATTGAAAAGATCATACCATGCGGTCTTCAATATTCTCATGTCTCGGATGTGGCGTAGTCGATCAATGTGAACATAATATATACAAACAATATATACAAGACTACACTACAAAAGAAATTAACTTGTTTTTGGATTTTTAATTTTTCAATTTTTTTGATTTTTTTCGAAATTTTTGATTTTTTTGGATTTTTGAATAAAAGTCAAGTTAGAATTTCCCATCCCCACACTAGTATGGGCATTGTCCTCAATGGCCAATATGATAGGAAATTATGCAAGTATGATGCATGATTTTTAAACTAAATGCAAGCTATACTAAGCTACACTACATGATGCATGGTTTTTTGTTATGATGGAGAGTGTAATTTAGATTACCTCCCGTTGCGTATGCATGTACTTCCCCAAACCAAGATAGACATTATTTCTAATGTCTTAAATTTCGGGGTAGTTCATGCACACGAAATACAATGCATGAAACTATATATTGTCATTTTGGATTTTTCATGTGGGAACAATAAAAAGAACACCTCAATGGGGCCAAGGTGTTAGTCCTCCGTGTTGCTAGGACTCTCCAAACTATGATCAAGATAAAATAAAGAAAACAAAGAGAAGTAGACAAACTTCAAGAGTGTAGGAGCCTCCAAAGTTTGCTAATCCTCCATCATATCATCATCATCATTTTCCTCCATAGAAGTGGAATCATCTCCACTCCCGCTTTCACCTCCTTGATCTTGCTCACTTTCTTCATCAGCTTCATTAGCCTCTTCTTCTTCATCTACCTCTTCATCAACACCCTCATCATCAACAACCTCGTCATCAACATTCTCATCTTCACCCGGTCTTTCACCACTAGATCTGCTTGGAAAGAAAACTTCCCTATCCGCCCAACTAGGCAAAGGACATGATGGATCAAGTAGTCATTGCCTAGCTAAATGAAGGAGGGGTGGATATTGGGCCAAGTATGCATCTACTCGATCATTATAAGCTTGTTTGTGCATTTCTCTCATGAGTAGAGTTATGTAATCATTTCCTACTTCAACATCTTTGCGTTTGAACTCTTGATATTCGAATGGGTAGGGTGGTGTGACAATGGAGGAGGAAGGCTCTTCGATTTCGCCTCTTTGTTGACGGATGATGTACTCGGCTTCCTTGGAGAGTGGAAGAAGGTAGTTTGTTCGGTGAGCACTCAATCGGCAAATCTTTGAAGGCAAAGTGAAGGATCTAGCATCATTGGTTAGCCACCCATAGTTGGTGTCAAGAGAATTATGCTTGACCCACTTAAACTTGTTAATCATGGCATCCATATCAATGAGATGACCCCCTTTGATCGCCACATAGGTGTTATCTTTGTTGAAATTTGGATCAAAGTGCTTGGTCAAGAGAGTAACTAGACCTCCATTTACAATATGAGCGGTACCTTCCTTACCACAATCGACATTAAGCCATCTTTCCATCAAAAGTCTTAGAGCATTGTATGGCTTAGTGAATTCCCTTCCTACATTCAAGGCCGACTCAAGTAGAACACAATCGAGCTTGGTAAAATGATTAGTGCCTTTTCTTGCTATTATAGTATTCCCGATGACCTTGTGCCACACTCTAATGCCCGGATGGTGGACTAATAGAGCACGACAAGCATGAAAGCTCACAAATTTCTTCCTGGAAATTGCCTCCCAAAGAGGAGCGGGGTCATACTTTTCGGGCATCTTGTGATAATATGGTGTATCACTAAGGCCTAATATCTTACTCAAAACATCAAAAGTGATGCGCCTATTCACATTTGCAAGACGAAACTCGATGTATTCTCTAGTCTCTACCTTAGTCACTTTTAATGAACTTATGAATTCCAAGGTAAGGGAGGGGTATGTCAATTCTCTTATGGTAAACAATTTACCCAATCCCATGGCTTCAAAGAAGGCTTTTGTTTGTTCAAGGACACCCAATTTGTTCAAGGCATCTTCACAAATGAATTTGGTGGGCAAAATGGCTTTCTTAGCATACTTGGCAAATGTATCCCTATGGGAGTCGGAAATGAAAATTACCTCCGGATAGTTGGATAATTGAGCGATTTCCGGAGTTGTTGATGTTGTAGCTTCCAAGGGAGTATCTTGTTGTTGAACTTCCGAGTTTGCATTAGAAACCACCATAGCCATTGAAGCTTTCCTTGCTTGAAGACTTTGTTGCCTTTTTGAAAGTATCTTTGCTTTGAGTGCCTTTGTTGCTCCTTTTGTTCTTGCCATTGTTGATTACACCAAGAAAAGATTGAAAATCTTCAATTTCTAATTATGCCCAAATCGATTTAAGATGAAAGGATTTTCTTTTGTATTTCAAAAATCGACTCAAAGGTTGAAGATTTTGGTGCTTGAATCAATTATTGTTGCAAAAGGAGTGACTAATTCTTGTTGTAAGGAAGTTTGAATTTGTTTTTGTGGAATTTGGTTGAGGAAATTTTGTTTTTGGTGATGGAGAGGACGAGGGTTTTGGGGTTTATGTGTAGTGTTTGAATGTTTGAATGAATGAAATGAATGTGGGAAGGAGGTTTAAAACACCCGAAAAATTCAAAACAGCAGGGGAAAGACGAGCGGATTCCCGTCGGGACGCTCGGATTCTGCTCAAATGGGCTTCAGGAAAACTCGCCTTAAGACGAGCGTCTTTCAGTGAAGACGAATAGATTCTGCAATGTAGGACGAGCGGCTTTCCTCAAAGACGAGCGGATTCTCTTACAGGAACTTTGCTTAATGTGCACTGGCAAAAAGACGAGCGTCTTTCTACAAAGACGAGTGGCCAGTTTTAGACGAGTGTCTTCTCAGCTGGGACGCTCGGATTCTCTTACAGACCAAAATTTTTGATTTTTGCAGCTCAAAAAGACGAACGGATTCCTCCTTGGATGCTCGGATTCCTATAAGACGAGCGGATTATCCATAAGCCGCTCGGATTCCTCCTGTCTACCCGGATTCAGGTCCATCCGTGCACTTGCATAACCCGTGTCATTTTCATTCTTCAAATCTCGTGTTCTTCATTGTAGGTGCACTACAAAGGCATGAACAACCTAGGCAATTGCTATCCCCACACTAAGTTAAAGCACTACACATCAATAAAGTCATTAGTCCCTCCCTCACTTCTCTCAAAAATGATGAATATCTTGATCAAGACACAAAAATCCAAAAATGACAAAAATGCAATGTAAGAATTAAAATGAAAGTTAGGGAGTTAGAAATATTTACAAATGGTGGTTTGGAGAGGACTCCACCAAACTCTCATCCTAAATGAGATGTCATGGGGCATGTTCAAGGTGTTGTTGATGTTACTCAACACCTTGAAGAAGTAGTCAAAAGCTTGTTCATTATCATGATAAAGATCCTCAATAGATCTTTGCACTTGTTGTCCTTCATGTTGGTCTTGATCGATAGCATTACCAATATAGGGATTGAAAATCCCTTCAAACTCGTCATCCCAAAGACCGCAAACTTCGTCTACTTGATCATTAAAAATCTCTTGAGTTGATAGAGACAACTCTCCTCCTTTCTTGTTTTGGCCAATGAGGCCATCTTCTTCACTTGTCATGGGTGAGTTGTTATTCTCTTGCTCGATGGAGCATCATCAACTTTCTTTTTCCATTGGAATTCCGACTTCTTCCTATCATTCTTCCGGCTATAGTGATCAACCATAAAGCATGGTTCATGCAAACGGGGAGCTCTCATGGTCTTGTCAAGATTGAAAGTTATGCTCTCATCTCCCACCTCTAGAGTAAGCTCTCCATGCCTCACATCTATCACCGCACCCGCGGTGTGCAAGAAAGGTCTACCTAGAATGATTGGAATATTGGAGTCTTCTTCCATATCAACAATGACAAAGTCCACCGGGATGAAAAATTTCCCAACTCTTACGGGAACATATTCCCATATCCCTAGTGGTGTCTTCGTCGATCTATCTGCCATTTGGAGTGTGATGTTGGTACATTTAAGCTCTCCCATCCCTAACCTTTTACTCACCGAATACGGCATAACACTTACACTAGCCCCTAGATCACATAGGGCCTTGTTAATTGTGGTGTTGCCAATGGTACACGGTATTGAGAAGCTTCCCGGATCTTTAAGTTTCAGAGGTGAACTCCCTTGAAGGATTTCACTACTCACCTTAGTGAATGCGATAGTTTCAAGCTTCCGGATCGACTTCTTTTTCGTAAGGATGTCCTTCTTGTACTTTGCATAGGCCGGCACGTGATTGATTAAATCCGTGAAAGGAATCGAGACTTCCAAATTCTTCACAATTTCCATAAATTTTCCAAGTTGGTTATCAAATTTGGGCTTAGCTTGACGACTTGGAAAAGGAAGTCTAACCATAATGGGTTCCTTCTCCTTGGCCTTGTCTTCACTTTTCTTTGAAACTTCTTCTTTTGTTGGTTCTCCATCCTTGGCGTTTTGCACAACTTCTTTTTTGTCACTAGCTTCCACAACTTCATCCTTAACTTGCTTCTTTGGTGCTTCATACCTCGTACCACTCCTCAAGTGAATGGCACTAACCGTTTCATGTCTCGGGGGATTACTTTGAGGTGGTAATTGCCCCTTTTGTCTTTGTGAGCTTGAAGATGCTAGTTGAGTCAATTGGGTTTCCAACATTTTGGTGTGGGCTAGGATGTTGTTGATGGTTATATCCTTTGCTTGACTATCCTTTTGCATTTGAGTGAAAAACTATTGTTGATTCTTTTGCATTTGGAGGACCGCTTTTTGGACATCAAAACCTTGGTTATTTTGTTGATTGTATGGAGTTTGGTTTTGGTAACCTTGGTTTTGGTTGTAAAAGGGTCTTTGATTTTGGTTTCTCATGGGAGGTGGGGTGTATGTTGGTTGAGGGTTTTGAACATTTTGGCTTTTGTATGAGAGATTTGGGTGGAATTTGGTGTTTTCATTGTAATAATTGGAATAAGGGGTATCACTCTTGTATGCTTAAAAAACATTCACTTGTTCATTTGTTGCCCTACATTCACTTTGGTCATGTCCCAAAGTTCCACAATTCTCACATATCCCACTTGGGATTGATGAAGATGCCGTCATGGCATTAACATGTTGCTTTGGTGATTTTGAGGCTTCTTCAAGTCTAGCCATAGCTTTTTCGAACTTCAAATTGATGGTATCAATGTGAGCACTAAGTTGAGCACCCAATTGAGTAATAGAGTCCACTTCATGCTTTCCTCCTCTAGTAGCCTTGCGAGGTCTACTATATTGTGAATTATGGACCGCCATTTCCTTAATCTTATTCCAAGTTTGATTATCGTCAACTTTGGTGAACATACCATTTGATCCCATGTTGAGAATGTTTCTTGAGTCTTCATAAAGACCATTCCAAAATTGTTGTACTAAGAACCACTCGCTAAGTCCTTTATGAGGACATGAGCGACAAATTCCTTTGAATCGGTCCCAAGCTTCATACAAAGATTCTTCATCTCTTTGCTTAAAGCCCGTAATTTGAGCTCTTAGCATGTTAGTCTTTTCCGGTGGGTAGAACTTTTTGTAGAAAGCTAGAGCCAATTTCTTCCAAGAGTCAATTCCGAGAGTAGCTTTATCAAGGCCTTTCGACCATTGTTTTGCGGTGCCAATTAGAGAAAAAGGGAATAAGACCCCTCGAATTTGGTCTTGAGTTACACCGGTTTGAGAAATCGCATCACAATAGTCACAAAAAGTCTCCATGTGAGAGTGAGGGTCTTCACTAGGCATCCCCCCAAATTGGCTTCTTTCGACTAATTGGATAAATGCGGATTTGGCAATGAAGTTTCCGGTTAAGTGTTGTGGTGTGGGAGTACCATTGGGTAGGTTCTCCTCGGTTGGTACGGAATGTGATGAAAATTTAGGCATTGTGGGTTGATTTTGTGTTGGATTCTCCTCACCTTCTCTTGCAAAAGGGTTGACGAACTCAATAGTGTTTGGTTGAATTTCGTGATCTTCTAGACATGCAAAATATCAAACAACTTGAAAATAATTCGAACAAACCTTGAGGAGTTTTACTTCCCCAAGGCAAAGAAAGACACAACTAATAACAATCTAAAAAAATCAAAATCAAGTTAACACCGTCCCCGGCAACGGCGCCATTTTTGGTCGGACTCTCTTGAGAGGTTTAGTTTTCGGTACTTGTCGTTAGGAGCACCTAGACCAAAACAATATTTATAACTTCACAAACAACTCTACTATTAGTAAAGAGGCAAGTAAAGGTCGGATCCCAAGGGACGGGTATTGAAGTAAGATTTTCAATTGTAAGTAGCGGTGTCTAGGGGTGTCACAATTTGGGGTTTGAAGTAGAAGATCACTAAACTAAATAGCAATGAAAGTAAACAAGCAAGATGATTAAAAAGGGGTGTAAACAATCGATAAAAGGCACTAGGGTGTCATGGGGTCATAGGGGATTCATTGGAATTGATCATACAAACATATTCTCAAATTATAAGCAAGCAATTATTGTTGTGATGGATCGAGTTGGTTTATATCTTACAATCCTAGGAAAGTTTGGGTCCCGGAGCCGAATCGATTAGATTGTACAACAGCTACAAGTCGACTTAATCTTCCCTACTCAACTATATGCATGGTCTAATGAGACTCGAGTTGGTTTATGTCTTACAAGTCTCATTGAAAAGGTAAGTGATGGGTAAAAAAATGAAAGGATTCATAGGCTCGCATTTCATCAAACATAACATGTGCATAAGTTGAGATCACAACAAGCAAGCAAATAAACTATGAAAATATATTAAATCAAACATGAATCATCCCCCATATTGGTTTCCCCTAATTACCCATTAACCCTAGTTAAGGAAACTCCTCACTCATTATCATGTTGAACATGCTAGCAAGGTTGTCAATCATACCAACAAAGTAAAACATGATGAATAAATGAAGATGATTGACAATAATTAAAAAGGGAGTAAGAGAATTATACCTACTAATGATTCCAATAATAAAGCAAAGGATAATATAAGTACTTGATGATTGATTGGAAGGTTGTCAATCTCCCAATAATAACCCAAATAATCTTCAATTACCCAAAATAGAAGATGAACAAAAGAGAGATTAAGAAAATGAGATTTGTATTAAGACTTGATTAAAAGTTGATTACAAGATTAAGAAGAGATTAGAATGATATAAACTACACTAAAGATTGATAAGAAGAACATGCTTATCTAATTAGACTAATGGGGTATTTGTAGTGGGGATTAGGTACACAAATTAGGGTTTACTAAGGGCTTAAATGACGATTAAGTCCTTGAGGAATCGCTCCTCTCAGAAAAATATGCGAGTCTCCTTTTTGCCGGTGTTTCCGAGATATGCGCATCCTTCATAGAACAAGGAGAAAATGGAAAGTTGTTGTAACACAATCCGAGCGTCCAAGGCATGGGACGAGCGGATTGTGGCCTTGTTGGACGAGCGGATTGTGGCCTTGTTGGACGAGCGGATTGTCTGGATGGACGGGCGGATTGTGGTGTTTTTGGACGGTCGTCCCTCGGCAAAAGACGCTCGGATTCCTGGTCTTGGACGGGCGTCCCGAGTGCAATCCGCTCGGATTCTGGGTCAGCCTCTTTCTTTCTTCTTTTCTTCCTCCTTCTTCCAACAATCCTCGGGGATCTTGTCGGAGATGCAAGGGTCTTTTCTCATCATTGCCCAACTACTACAATATGTACAAAGGCCTTCTAGTCTTGTCTTCTCTTTGATACTTGGTCATTGAATTCAATCAATTTAGCTCTATTTTGCCATGAAAATGCAAGGTTTGCACTCCTTTCCTACCAAGGGAACAAAACCTCAAAGAATATGCAAAACAAAGGACTAAAGACAATAAATGACCTAAATATGCACTAAAAAGCATGTGAACAAGGCTAATTCGGGGACTAGATATGCTCAAATAATGGTCACATCAAGTACAGCATTTCATCCTACGACAGATTGTCAGACATAGAGGAAAATCAAGACTCTAGAGGATATGTTACGAGCTTGTGTTATGGATTTTGGTGGTAGCTGGGAGTAGAGGTTGGATTTGATCGAGTTTTCTTACAACAACAGCTATCACACTAGTATTGGCATGGCGCCATTTGAGGCAGTGGTTTTAGGACCAGAGATGGTACATGAGATGGTAGAGCAGATTAAGCTGATCAGAGAGAGGATGAGAGCAGCCTAGGACTGACAAAAGAGTTATGCAGATCTACATAGACGGGATATAGAGTTTCAGGTTGGGAACAAGCTTCTTTTGAAAGTGTCTCCTATGCGTGAGATCGTGATATTTGGTAAGAAAGGGAAGTTGAATCAGAAGTTCATAGGGCCGTATGAGATCTTAGACCGTGTTGGAGAGGTTGCTTATCGGTTGGCTTTACCGTCTGCTTTGGATAGGGTACATAATGTGTTTCATGCGTCTCAGCTGCGGAAGTATGTTAGTGACCCGTCACATGTGTTAGAGGTGGAGAACATAGAGCTGGATGAGTCTTTGTCTTATCTTGAGGTGCCTAAACAGATTCTTGACCGGAAGGTTAGGAAAACTAGACATGGTGAGACAGTGTTGCTTAAGGTTCTTTGGTCTAATCATGAGGTTGAGGAGGCTACATGGGAGGCGGAAGAGGCTATGAGAGAGCGCTACCCGTCTCTTTTTGATCAGGTATGTATGATTACGGGGACGTAATCTTGTTTATTTTAGGGGGGGTAGGAGATGGTCACGAAGAGTTTTTACATCTTTTTATGTCGATTTTGATATAGTTAGTAGTTGTTTGAGTCGGGTTGAGTTTGGTTGGTAAGTATGTGTTGGAGTTTTTATGTTGAGTTTTGTTTTTGTTGTTGTGTCGGGAGAGTGTTAGTGTGTTTTTGTTTTGTTGTGCTTTGAACTTCGGGCACGAAGTTCTTTTTAAGGAGGGAATACTGTAATACTACGGTTTTTTGAGTCTGTGGGTACTCTATCGAGTGGGGCTTACTCTGTCGAGTAAGTATGTTTGGTATACGAAACAGTAGTCTGCCTATAGGGTACTCGATCGAGTAGCCTTGGCACTCGATCGAGTACGTGTCTTACTCGATGGAGTAAGTCGGTTATCGGGTGTTATTTAACGGGTTTTGTTAATAAGGCCGATTAATATATCATAACTTTCGTCATCTTCTTGTAGACACCTCATTTCTGCACCTCCCGCAAACCACTCGGTGATGATTGGGCCGCATGTTTGGTTCGCGGAACGATTTGTGACAGTTCGTAAGATTATCGTCAAGTGATTGCTCAAATATTAATGTCGACCTCTTAGTTGTCATCTACGTCCTGATACGGTCGTTTTGGCAATAATTAGAGTACATTCGAGTCCTGGTCAAAACCGTCTCCATTTTTCGATAATCTGTTAAATTCCGAGTCGGAATGTCTTTGGAATGTTCCGGATATTTCTATTCCATATTTCATAAATTTTATCTTTTGGCAAATAATATCCCGTAATATTCACAAGATAATCGAATTATTTCCGTCCTACCATAACTCAAACGCGGAAATCTTTCTTGACGGGGAGGAAACCTCACGGGAATAGACGCAGCAGTCTTTGCGCCTCTTCCAAGAGACGATGGGCTGCTGCGCCTTTTCCCAGGCCCTTCTTTGCATGATTTACGTATTTTTTTCATATCTTTTCGAGATTCACTTCCAAAGAGTCTCCGAAACCCTAATTCCTTCACGTGATTAGTATAAATAGGAGCCTTTGTTCCTCATATTTCTCACGCGAGTGTCCGCCCTTCTCTTCTCCCTTTGCATTCTAGACTTCGTTCTTACTAATTGGCGCCTACGTGCTTGGACTTCCGACCACGTAAGCTCGGATCTTTCCGGGTACCAGCCTCTCCGTTGCATGACCGACCAATTTGACCAACTACACTCAATCAACTTTAATTAATCAATTTATTTCAATCGTTTTCCTCTTACGAGGGCACTCTCTTTGCATTCGCGTCGAGCATCACTAGTCGATATCTTAGTTCTTCTCGTTTCGTCAACATGTAAGTCTGAGGGTGTATAATCCTTATTTATTTATTGTACTTTTAATTATTGTATCAATTGTAAGATTCACGTCGAAAATACCAATTAAAACCGATTTCTAAAACCGTGCTTTAAAACCCTTTTTTACGGATTTTTAAGATCGATGATCGAGAAAAAGACGCAAGAATCGCTGCGCCTCTTCTAGGAGCAGCAGTTCTGCTGCGCCTCTTCGTGAGGGGCGTGATTTCGCTTCTTTCTTCTTCCTTCGTCCTCTGTAATTCGTCAATCTTGTTTTGATGGTTTCGTTTGCTTGATTAATTCTTCTTTCACATGATAGTTTAATAATCACATGTATATTTTATTCATCATTCACTCATCCACATGTTTAATTCATTAAATCCGACTTAAATCCCTAATAATTCAATATTTGCGGGTTTTCGTCATTAGATTTAATTCCGGGTTGTAGAGATTCAATATGTTCATATTGAGTTTCTGGAATTCATCGTTGATATATTTTCATCTGTTTATTCATTAATTCGTCATCATTCATCATGTTTAGTCTAAATTAATTTAGTTAGTTTGTTTAATTCACTAATTAACATCATTATTTCATGTAATTAATCCGTTTACATCCGTCTCATCCGTGTTTATCGCTTTCATGACCCCTTCATATGTTAAATAACATGCTAATCACTTTCATCCGAGTCAAATAATCTAATTAATCCATAAAATTAACAATTAACATTAACGATTTGCAGTTCCGGCTTCACAGCCAGAACTCACCCTTGGAACAGACGCAAAGAATCGATGCGCCTCTTCAGGGCGCGATCTCTCTGCGCTGTTCGGATGAGTTTCGTCCGAACTCCGTTTCTGCCTTGACGTAGTTTAATTAATTTACGTATTAATCAACTATTAACCGTATTATCGCCTTCTGTTTTGTTCGTTGATTTATTTCTTTTATTTCTTTTATTTCGTTTTCTCAAATTATCCGTTTTAAAGGTATTTTCGACATAAATCGCCTAATCCGTTGTAATCATTGTAAATTTTCATTATTGTAATTTATAATTATTGTATTTCTTTTATTGCTTGAGTGTTTTCACATGTAATTGAGCATTAAATCCTACTTCGACCTAATTGTATGATTAAATTAATTGTTCACCGACTTAGTATTAATTTTCACATGTTAGGATTAAAACTTGGATGTTGCATTACATGCATATAACCGACGATATATCAAGTATGAATAACTTCCCTAATCATTAGTAGAGGCCGCTATCGAGGCGGGCGGGATTAGGTGTTCGATCAAAAGAGCTTCCTAATCTGTACCCTCACCCCTTACCCGGATCTCGTGAGCACCCGTGTTCATTGGCATCCACGAGAGTCATTCTAGACATAGAATGCTAAGGGTAACGATTGCTTAGTGTTCATGTCACTACTTTGTGTCTTGACATGACACGAGGTATTCGAACGGTTCCAATTTCCCATAAAAATTGGTGGCGACTCCTTACAAAATGCAAACGCTTGTCCCCGTTTCTCACCAAGCGCCCCCGTGGGCGGCCCGCTGTCCACAGTTTGGCGACTCCGCTGGGGATAATACACTTACGTGTAGCAAGGGTGAAACTTGAACAAGGTTAGGGAATAAGTTTGTACAAGACAATTGTCGGTTTTCATAACTCGGTCTTCCTAGACCGTTTTATTCGGCTTTCCTAGGCCCAACCCAACCCATTCGACCAATCGTCCCGTCTAAACGGTCCTAATTCTTATTTGGGCCTAAGGATGGATAGCGATTGACGTCATCCATACCATGGTACTTACTCTTGTTTGTATCAAGGACCTTCACTACTTGAGGAAATGGACTAGGAATCGGCCTTACTCTTGTTTGGCACGAGCCTCTCCACAGACTTCGGGTTTGATGGTTCGGTATGGCAACCCACCCTTTAAACCAAAACTCTTCTAAATGCACTCAGCATCCCGTTATAATGCTTGTATAAATGTGTAAACCCTACGTGATCACCACTTCTAAACAAAACCATGACGAATTTTCAAACAATCAAAATCCTTATTTTCAAACAAGAATTTCGAAATAGGCCTTTAATTAGCGCAAAATCCGGTCAAAACTCTGTCCGTTTGTCGCGTCAAAATTCGGGCCACAAGCCCATTTCAAAACCTCACTTCGAGTCCACTCCTACAACTACACTACAGTTGACTAGGACACACATTTTCAAAGACCTTGTCTTTCTTCAAAACTCACTCAACACAAGTGGCACACACCCACTTCACAAGTCAAAACTTTTCTTCTTTTAGCAAGTGTGATAGAATGGTCGATCATGTTTTGATTCGTCGCCGATCTCATATCCAAGTTTCCAAGATGCCTGGGTCAAGTGATGAAACAAACCTCCAGCAAATTCAAGAAAGTAATGATCGAATCCTAGCCGCGATAACCCAAATGCAAATCACTCAAGAACAAACCTATGACCGCCTTGAACTTATCGAAGGCCGCATCTTTGATGTAGAGGGAAAGTTGCCTCCCCCTAAAAGTGAAATACTACGTTTCTCCGATGACGAGTCTAAAGATGAGAATCCAATCCTAGGAACAACTGCAGCCGAGAAAAGACTCCAATACCTAGAGGAACAATTGATGTACCTTAAGGGGGATGACATTTATAGGGAAAACAATCGCAAATATGAAGCCGTCAATTCCAAATTGCCCACTAACTTTAGCATGACGGATATCCCTAAGTTTAAAGGACATGAGAACCCTTTGAACCACATCCGCGCCTTCAAGGACTACATGTCTATCAAAGGCATCAAACCCGAGATGTTCTTAAGGATCTTTCCTTCATCTCTTGACATCATTCCGAAGCAATGGTTCTACACTTTAGATCACAAAAAGGTCGCTACTTGGGAAGACGCCGCGATCGAGTTCTCGAAACAATACGCGGATAATGCCGAGATCCAAGTCAACATGCGTACTCTAGAGGTTCTTACCCAAAATGACAAAGAAGGATTCACCGACTTCCTAAGTAGGTGGAGGAAGACTAGTACTCAACTAGTTGAACGCCCGGATGAGGCTACTCTTGTGGAAAAATTTGTGGATAATCTCAAGCCCATATATGCCAACCATTTGAGATATCAAAACATCAAGACTTTCAAGGACTTAACTGTCAAGGTATCCCTCTTCTTCTGATACTCGGAAAACCCGTTTGATGAACGATATTCAAGGTATCCCTGTATTACAACTACCTGAATATGAAGTCCATGATGTTACTGAGGAGGATGAGGACTCGCAGGAGGGTTGGCTACTTCGTCATGGAGGAAAGGATATTCCTGTTTTACCAACTATCCATGAGGAGGAAGCCCCTGAGGAGCTCTTACAGTTTACCCATGAAGACATCAAAACAGAGGTAGATTTTTGGTCTCATTCTGTTATGTGTTACATCTTGGGTGCAAACCCCCCCTGGGCTTTGGTTGAAGATTATATATATAATATCTGGGGTAGGTTTGGTGTGGAAAGAGTTTCGTTTTTAGATAATGGAGTTTTTCTTGTTCGATTTACTAAGAATGAGGATAGGGATGCTCTGCTGCAGTCTGGGTATTATCTCTATGATAACAAGCCTATTATTATTAAGCCATGGACGATGGATATGGAGCTTGTTAAGGCGAAAGTTGATGTTGTTCCTGTATGGGTGAAATTGTTTAATGTTCCTCTGAAATTTTGGGGGAGTTGTTTGTGATTTGCAGGATTAGTTGGTAAATTTGTTAAAAAGGACCAAGAAACTCATGACAAAGTGAGGCTTAGTTATGCTAGGGTTATGGTGGAATTGGCTATGGACCAACCCTTGCCTGCTAAAGTGAAGTTCTTGGATGAATCGGGAAATTGGTTTTTGTGCTGTTGAGTATGAGTGGAAGCCTATCTCATGTACTAGCTGTAATGGGATAGGTCATAATGCTACTCAGTGTAAGCGACCAGTTAAGAAACCTTCAAAACCAAAACCAAAACTCAAACAGGTTTGGAAACCTGTTCAAATAGACAAGGTTCAAGTAGCTGTTGTAAATACTGAGAGCAGCTCTCCTGTTCTAACACCTACCAATTTTCCTCCTCTTCACACAGTTCGATCTGTACCTATACAATCTACTCCAGCAAAGCATATTATGAGAATGAATAGGCAGGAGAATGTTGTGGGGGTAAGATTATCTGCTAAATTTAGTAAGTATTCATTTCTAGATGCTTTGAATAACTCTAATGCTTCCAAGGGGGAGGGGTAGTAGAGAGTGGCAAGGACCCCCGAGGACACTATCAATGAATAGCATCGGTTTCTGGAATGTTAGGGGTCTTAATGACCTGAATAAGCAGAAGGTGGTTAAATGGTTTTTGCACAATAATGGAGTGGGCTTGTTTGGATTACTTGAAACAAAATTGAAACCAGGAACTCTCTTGAATAAAAACACTTCAATTTGTGATGGTTGGAGCATTTCCACTAACTTCAGTTGGCATAAAGGAGGTAGGATATGGGTTTTATGGAAACCTGACTGTTTTGAGGTTAACTTTGTTTCCTACAGTGCTCAGCATATTCATATGATAGTAACATCTAGAGCTGATAATAAGACTTTTCAACTCACAATGATTTATGCTTTTAATGGTTTGGAGGAAAGGGTGGCTTTATGGAATATTTTGAAAGAGATTTCCTTTAACTGTAATGAACCTTGGCTATGGTTAGGGGACTTTAATACTGTTTTGTCACCAGTAGAAAGATTGGGGGAACACTACGATCTTTGAAATGCAACATTTCCAAGATTGTGTTTCTATCGTGGTATGGATGATATACCCTCCTCGGGTGCCTTGTTTACCTGGTCTAACAAGCAAAACCTATTTGATAGAGTCTACAGCAGTGGATAGGGCTATGGGTAATCAAGCTTGGTTTGGATGTTTTTGGGGATAGTTATGCTTACTTTCACCCCGAGGGTTTGTTTGATCACGCCCCCCACCTGTGTGTTGACTACTCATTCTACTATGAGGGGTAGGAAAAATTTCAAGTATTTTAATATGTGGGGATCTGCTAGTCAGTTTAAGAATATTGTTGAGAATGTATGGAATATTCGTTTCGGGGGACAAAAATGTTTTTTGTTATTAAGAAGCTTAAAACTTTGAAACCCGCTCTCGAAAAGTTTGAATAAGTCTTGTTTTTCCGATATAGAAAACAGCACTACTATTGCTACAAAGTGGCTCTTGAAAATATTCGAGAAGCGTTTGGTTGAGAACCAGGTGACATTGTTTTATTACGGCAGGAGATGGATATGGCCCATGATTTGAAGGAATTGATTTCAGCTAGGGATAGTTTTTTGATCCAGAAAGCCAAAGTCCAATGGTCTTTGGAAGGAGACCTAAATACTAATTATTTTCACCATGCTATCAAAAAAAGAATTTATCTCAATAAGGTCTTCCAAATTGAAGATATGAATGGAAGATCATGTACTGATGGTGATTCTATTCAGGATGCTTTCCTTGATTATTATCAATCTCTTCGGGATCTCGACCGAGACGAGAAAGTGAACCGATTTGTTGTGAGGAATGGAGCTTGTTTGTCTTGATGAACATAGGAATATTCTAAGCAGGCCTGTTACAGCTGAGGAGGTTAAGCAGTGTTTATTTAGCATCCCAAAGGGGAAATCTCCTAGACCTGATGGTTATGGAAGTCAATTTTTTAGGGATGCTTGGGAGATTATTGGTGATGAGATTTGTGCAGCAGTGCAGAATTTTTTTGATACTGGCAAATTGTTGACTCAGATTAATGCTACCATCATTACTCTTATTCCTAAGGTGGATAGACCTGAGACTGTTAAGCATTATAGACCTATCTCCTGTTGTAATGTGATTTATAAAACTATATCTAAGCTGCTGTGTGCTAGGCTTGCTGTGATTTTGCCTGACATCATTAGCAGGAATCAAGGTGCTTTTGTGAAGGGGAGGAGCATCCTTGAAAATATTCTTATTTGCCAGGATTTGATCAGGCTTTACAATAGGGGTATGGCTTCTCCTAGGTGTATGTTCAAAATGGATTTACAGAAGGCTTATGATACTATAGAGTGGAAGTTTGTGGATCAAATGTTATCTGCTCTTAACTTCCCTCCTAAATTCCATCAGTTGATAATGGCCTGTCTTACTTCTCCTACCTACACTTTGAATTTGAATGGTGCTCATTTTGGATATTTCCCTGGTAAGAGGGGTTTAAGGCAAGGAGACCCTATTTCTCCTCTCTTATTTTGCATTTGTATGGAGTACCTCTCAAGAATCATGCTTTATGCTGCTGATAATTGGCATTTCAGATATCACCCCCTCTGCAAGAGTCTAAAATTGACTCATCTTTTATTTGCTGATGACTTACTTATGTTTTGCAAAGGGGATAGTCAATCTATTATGTTGCTCCTGAGAGTCATGGCTACTTTTTCGCACTTCGGCCCGAAAGTCAATCTTTGCCAAAACTGAGGTTGTCTTTAATGGAGTTGCTTCTACATTGAAGGCTGATATCATTCAGGTCTCTGGGTTTCAGGAAGGAACGTTACCTTTTAAATACCTGGGTATCCCCATTCAACCTGGTAGGCTTTTAAGGAGGGATTGTCAAGTCCTTGTTGATAAGATAGTAAGGAAAATTAGAGGCATTGGGGCAAGGAAACTCAGCTATGCAGGCAGACTGATTCTCATTAATTCTGTGCTGAATACCTTGCATAACTATTGGGCATCAATCTTTCTTATTCCTAAGTGTGTGATTCATCAAATTGAAGCTATTTGCGGGAATTTTTATGGGATAATAGCTCGAATACCATAGAGCTCCTTTGGTTGCTTGGGTGATATCTGTCATACTAAGAAGGAAGGAGGACTAGGGATTAAAAATCTTTGGGGTGTGGAATGTGGCTAGTGTAGGGAAGTTGGTGCACTGGTTTTGTATACTAAAGCGATAGATTATGGGTCTTATGGATTGATCATGTCTACCTAAAAGGAGCTGACTGGTCTAACTATCATCCACCTCCAGATTCTAATTGGAATTGGAGGAATATCTGTAAAACTAGGGAGCTTCTTTCTGGTGGTTACCGGGGGACATCACTTTGGAATGGGCATCCTAATGGTACTGGTTATCTTGTTAGTTCGGATCTTTGTTGGTTACGGGGCACACACCCCCGTCCAATGGTACTCGAGGTTTGGAGTCTATGGAATATTCCTAAGCATGCTTTTATAGGATGGTGGTTCGGAGGAAGGCTCTTAATACTCGTGTTAAGCTAGCAAGACGAGCACTGTGCGGCTACGATAGGTGCTTTTTGTGTGAAGCAGATCTTTGAAACTCATGAGCATCCATTCTTTGTTTGTATCTATACTTCTAAGGTGATTGCGGGAGTTGAAGCTTGGATGCATCGACTCTTCTTTGGTGGCACTGGTTATACCAAGCTTCAATGGAAAATTTGTAGTATGGCAAGGATGGCAATCTGGTATAACATTTGGTATATCAGGAACATATGCAGATTGGACCATAAAGTGAAGAAGCCTGAACATGTTGTTGCTGAGATCATAGCCCAAGTTCGTCAATGAATCATTCACAAAATAGATAGCATAGATAAGTTAAAGAATAGAGATTGGTTTGCCAAGTTAAATATTTGTCTCATGTAATGGTGTTGGTTTCCCTTTGACTAACACATGAATGTTTTATCTTGTAATATCTCCTTTATTAATACAAAAGCTCACATTTAACCAAAAAAAAAAAAAAAAAAAAAAGGACTTAACTGTACTAGGGACGCGAATTGAAGATGACATCCGTAAAGGACTCTTGTCCAAAACGGTAGGTCGAGGATATCAAGGGTCCACAAGTCGTTCATACGGCTCTACTAGCAAGACCGACGAAGTTAACCTTCTCGAGCCATCCAAGAAAACTAGCCCACCAAGGAAGTTCACAAACCTCGGGGATACGTACTCCAACGCTCTAAAAAGGCTAATGAAGCAAGGTAAACTCCAACCCATTGGACCTACTCCCGAACCCAAAAAGAAGTCCAAATTCTGGGATGAAAACTCCTACTGTGAATACCATAGGGGCAAAGGGCACGACACAGAAAAATGCTATAAGTTGAAACACGTGCTTCAAGATATGATTGAAGATGGTCGACTTCCAATTCCACCAGGGGGTAAGCCCAACAACACTCAGAATCCTCTTGGAGTTCTAGTGATTACAAGTGACGAATCTACCTTAGATTGCTCACACCTCATTTCTCCCACCGAAAATGAAATTCATGCAATTGAGAAAGAAAGGCTCTACTCTACTATCTCCCCTACCATTTCCGACTTCATCGCATGGGCAAGGAGTGTAGATAGACAAGTGTGGGAACTAGAAAACATGGTAACGACCTTACGCAATCCTAATGCAATGCCTAAAGAACGTGTACCATTGATCTTCTCTCAAAATGCCACTATGCAAGAAGTAGTCACCGTGGTCGATAAACTAGTCGATCAAATCATACGACTAGAAAGTGATATCATGAGAATGAAGGAACTAGCTGCAGTCAATGGGGTTTGGGCCGATGACGATGAAGACGAATACCTCATTGAAAACTCCTTAGTCAAGGAAATAGTCCAAAATGGCGAAGACCAAGATGTGGATCACCTAACTCGTTCGGGTCGCCCATATGAAAGCACTACTCAAAACGGTCCAACCAACGTCATCACACCAAATGACAACGAAGATGACCCCACTGACCATTTGCTCAAGCAATTACGAGAAAACCAAGGTGATCTTTCGGTCGGCAACTAGTGGCAAGCTCATTTCCGCATCGCCAAGCTTTACTGCAAGCTTTGGCCAAATTGAATGTAGCGCATAACTCCACTCCTGAAGATGTAGTCAACTTGGTCTTTCAAGAATCACCGAGGCTAAGTAATCCTATTACTTTCTCAGATGAAGACTTGCCACCTTTTGGCGCTAGTCACAACCTTGCTCTATACATCACTTGTCATTTGTCTAAAGAAGAATGTGCCAATGACTTTGGTAGATGATGGCTCCGCGGTCAACGGCATACCCCTCAAAACGGCGTACAAGCTAGGCATGAAAGAGTCGGATTGGACTCCCACCAACCAAGGTGTACGTGCATATGACGGTACACGACGAAAAGTGGTTGGACTTGCTAGCCTAACCATAGCCACGGGACCAATCGAATGAAAAGTTAACTTCCAAATAGTGGACATCGAAGCTTCATTCAACATACTTCTGGGAAGGCCTTGGATTCACGCTTCCAAAGCGGTAACATCCACCCTTCATCAAAAGATCAAGATCCCACTAAATGGCAAAGTTGTGACGATCACTTCGTCACCCATCAAGGCAATAATCGAGAAGCAATCAAACAATCAAGTCCTTGCGGATCCCATATACGAACTTGGGGGCTTCCAAAGTGTGAACGTCATAGAAAGTGAGTTGGCACCCTTATACTATAATCCCTACTCTAACTTGGTGGTCAACCACATACTCAAATCCCCGGGATACTTCCCTGGAATGCCTTTAAACCCAATTCGGAAGAACACCTTCGCACCATACAAGAAAGGCAACTCGACAAGAATACCACTTGGACTAGGGTACAAACCCACAACAGAAGAAGTTCTCGAAATGCTCGCTCAAGTCCAAAATCGCAAGCACGTGGGAGTCCAAATGAGACCATATCTCCCCACTCTAAATGGGTACTTCATTCAAGAAGGAAGTTCAGAACTCTTCCATGGATTTCCCGAACCTTAGCATTATCTTGAGAGGAAGTTAGCCGGAATCAAGATCTTTCACGATTGCTACTTCATTCCTCCCGAAACGGTTCCTACCGTCAAAACCCGTCAAGCACCTTGCTTCGACGAACAAGCTGTTAGCCTGTTGTTTGGAGAGGACCGATTCATTAGGGCCGCGCAGGATGAGATCATTACTATGATACTTCAGGACGATCGCTTCAATCCCACCGCGTTGATCACGAAATCGACGCAGCGGCGAAAGGATGGAGAAAATCTATCAAATGGACCAACAACCAAGGAAGACTCTTCAAGCTCACTCTTTGGAGAAGGAGAGATGTTCAAAGGAGAACCGAGGAAGACGACGAGTTCGAGTCGAGTCGGAGTCGGAGTCGAGTCGGAGTCTAGAGAAGTTATTAGAGAGTCTACTCCTGTTGTCATCCCCACTCCCTTCGTTTCTCCTAGCTTAGCCTCGAGTATTCACGGTAGTTCGGGGAATGCCCCAATTACTGTTCCTTTGCCACCACTGACCATGGGTCAGTTGGCTTCTTTGTTTCAACTTTACTCAAATTTTAATATGAATAAATCAGGTTCTGCTTACTCTCTGTGTTCTTTCGAGTGCATTCTTTTATGATGATATCGAAGATGACCAAGACCCGGACTTGACCGAAATACCTCCCTACGTAGCCAAAGAAATATTACAGGAAGGGGAAGGGGAAGGGGGACTAGTAATAGAAGATACCGAACCCATCAACGTAGGAACCGAATTAGAACCCAAAGAACTTAGGATAGGGACTACCTTGAGCTCTACCGAAAGGGCCGATTTCATAGACCTCCTAAATGAATTCAAAGACGTTTTCGCTTGGTCCTACAAAGACATGCCAGGAATCGACAGGGATATCGCCGAACATAGGATTCCGATTAAGCCGGGTTTCAAACCTGTGAAATAGAAGCTTCGACGAATGAGAACAGAATGGGCTCTAAAGATTAAGGAAGAAGTGGATAAACAATTCAAAGCTGGGTTCATCAAAGTTTCGAGTACTGATTTGGGTAGCTAACATAGTACCCGTACCCAAAAAGGATGGGAGAATCCGTGTTTGTGTTGACTTCAGGGACTTAAACAAAGCAAGTCCGAAAGATGACTTCCCTCTACCTCACATTGACATATTGGTGGACAAGATCTGCAGACCACGCATTACTATCCTTCATGGATGGATATGCGGGTTATAACCAAATCAAGATGGCCATGGAAGATATGCACAAGACCGCATTCGTCACCCAATGGGGAACATATTGCTATCTGATAATGCCATTCGGATTGATCAACGCCGGAGCTACATACCAACGCACCGCAACTACACTCCTACATGACATGATGCACAAAGAAGTTGAGGTATATGTAGATGACATGATCGTCAAATCCAAGGAAAGAGAGGGACACATTGCAAACCTTCGCAAGTTCTTCGCGAGGCTACGAAAGTACAACATGAGACTCAATCCTCAGAAATGCACATTCGGGATAACATCCGGAAAACTCCTGGGATATGTCGTTAGCCAACGCGGTATAGAAATAGATCCCTCAAAAATCAAAGCTCTGATCGAAATGCCACAACCTCAAACAGAAAAAGAAGTCAGAGGATTCCTGGGAAAGGTACAATATATAAGTCGATTCATATCGAAACTTACCATGATTTGCGAGCCTATCTTCAAGAAACTCAAGAAAACAGACCACACCATGTGGGATGATAATTGTCAAAAGGCGTTTGACCGAATCAAGGAGATATTGGCTAAACCACCAGTGCTCATGCCGCCACAACGAGATCAACCTCTTGGTTTATATCTCACGAAGAATCGAAAGCGCCATGGGTGCTATTTGGCTCAAATCGTAGGAAGTGAAGAAAGAGCTATTTACTATCTAAGTAAGAAATTCTTGGAATATGAGTGCAAATACTCGCAACTCGAAAAGACATGCCTCGCTCTTGTGTGGGCAACGAAGAAGCTACGTCACTACATGCTTAGCTACTCCATCAAGATATATTCCAAAATGGATCCAGTCAAATACCTCTTCGAGAAACCCGTCATCAACGGACGTCTTGCAAGATGGACTCTGATGCTCTCAGAAGTCGACCTCAAATATGTGCCATGAAAGTCATAAAAGGTCGCGCCGTCGCCGAATTCTTCGCAGAAAATCCTATCAACGACGCACAAACCATAGATACTTGGTCATTTCCCGATGAGGATATACTTCAAACAGACGTAGACTCTTGGGATCTATACTTTGATGGAGCATCAAATTTAAGAGGATTCGGAATAGGAGTGTTGCTCATTTCTCCTGAAGGTGAGCATACACCAATTCTTTGTCAAACTCGACTTCGAGGTGACAAACAACATTTGTAGAGTATGAAGCCTGTCTCATCGGACCTGCAAGCGGCGATAAGCTTAGGCATCAAAAACCTCCGAGTACATGGGGATTCATCACGATCATTAACAAGTTACTGAGGATCTGGAAAATCCGAAGCGAAAGCCTCGCACCCTATCAGGCTAGGATAGACCAAGTCGCTCAATTCTTTGATCACGTAACCTACTTACACCTACCTCGAGAGGAAAATCAATTTGCAGACGCTCTTGCGAAACTCGCATCTTTGATAAATATGCCAGATCACATGGTGGAAATGCCTTTGTGTATCGAACGACGATCAGAATCAGCTTATGTCCATCAAATCACCGATGAAGAGGAAATCGCGCAGGAACCCTGGTTCCAAGCAATCCTAGATTTCAAGCTTAATGGTACCTATCCACCAGATATGGACAAAAGGGGACAACGTGCTATACGCCTATTAGCTTCCCAATACATTCTGATGCAAGGAGAGTTATACAAAAGAACACCTCTTGGTGTAGTCCTACGTTGCCTTGATCATTCACAGGCACGAAAGGTGATGGAAGAAGTCCACGACGGAGAATGCGGTCCCCACATGAGTGGGCCTATGATGGCAAAGAAAATCACACGTTTAGGGTATTATTGGACCACAATGGAATCTGATTGCATCAAATACGTGAGACATTGCCACAATTGCCAAATCTTCGGGAATGTACAACATGTCCCTCCTTCGTTGCTATACACGATGACATCTCCTTGGCCATTTTCCGCATGGGGAATTGACATAATCGGAAAGATAACCCCAGCCGGAACAGGAGGTCACTGTTTCATTCTAGTAGCAATTGACTATTTCACCAAGTGGGTAGAAACGGCTTCCTACACTGCTCTTACGGCTAAAAATGTGGCAAAATTCATACAAAACAACATCATCTGTCGATATGGTTGCCCACATGAGATCATCAGCGATAATGGGTCATACTTCCAAGCCGAAACCGAGCAATTGCTAGCCAAATATAAGATTAAGCATCACCACTCTTCGCCCTACAGACCACAGACTAACGGCGCGGTAGAGGCGGCAAACAATAACGTTGTCACAATTCTCAAGAAAATGACTGACAACTACAGAGATTGGCCAAGCAAGATACCCTTTGCTTTATGGGGATATCGTACATCAGTTAGGACGCCCACTGGGGCTACTCCTTTCTATTTGACCTACGGCATGGAGGCCGTACAACCAGTCGAGCTAGAAATACCATCCTTGCGTATTCTACTCGAAAGCCAAATCCCTAAAGCCGATTGGAAGAGGGATAGATATGAAGAACTCATCCTCCTGGATGAACGTAGGCTACGCGCCTTACATAATGTCCAAACATATCAAGCACGTATCAAACGAGATTTCAACAAAAGAGTTAGGCCAAGAAACATCAAAGAAGGAGACTTAGTACTCAAATTGGTTAGAGCTCTTTTACCTGTCGACCCAAGGGGAAAATTCAAACCTAATTGGGCCGGACCATATCTAGTCAAATCCATACTCCCAGGGGGTGCGGTTAGAATCACAGACCTAGATGGGAATGAGTTTTCAAACCTCACAAACCTTGACCAACTGAAACGATACTATGCCTAGAATAGGACAAAAACGCGCCTCGCGTAAACCCATGTGTCGCTCTTGTGGCACTAAATAAACGGCCCCCTGGTCATTTGAAATAAGCTAAGTGTCACTATGCTCTTGCATTTTGACAAGATTGTCATCCTCATATCATCAAATAAACTAAATTCGCACCTTGAGAACAAGCAAAAGCTCATGCTTATTTTCTATGTTCATTACAAGCTCTTGCTTCGAACAATTATTCTTTTACATTTACTCGAACTACGCGCAAGGGTTTGATTTCGCTTTTTTAAGTGAATACGTAGGCAATCCTTCACGGGATTCAACCCGTTATACCTAAAATGTAAATAGAAAGACATTTGCATTGCATTTGAAATTCGACAAGAATAATAAAAGAAAATCACAACGGTTTCATAACCATTTAACCTTTTCTATTCCATTCGCTTTCTAATAATAATAGTACGACACATAATAAAAATAGAATAGGCTAGGATTCTAAAAATCCCTCCTTTTTATTACAACAATAATAATAATAATCAAATAATAAATAAGGACTCGGGCTATTCCTCCATCTTCCCCTTGCCCTTGTCATTCTTGTCATATTTCTTGTCACGACCTCGAGCCGGACGCTCTTGCACCACTTCAGACCTAATCACCAACGGTCTTTCTCGAGGCCTGACTCTTCCATTCTTGCCAACCACCATTTCCGCAACAGGAGTAGTCTTTGATTTCTTCGAAGGATGAATGACCTGAAATCCAGCTTCTTCTTCTCCTTCTGTCAGATGCTTCTCCTTCTCTTTCTCTCCCTCGCGCACCTTGTAGTCAACAGGCTCGCGTTTCCTCAGTCTCTCGCATTCTTCTGAAGTTGCAGCCTTTCTCCACCTCAGATAGGAATCCGACACCCACAAAGCATTGGCGGAGAAGCTCAAGAACCACATGTTCCTTTGGGCCCATTTGATAGCCCACTCTCTTCGGCTCTCGGTGGTAAGCGCTACAGCAGTCTGCGGGACGGTATCAAACCTCGGGATAGTCTGCTTCAGCCCGACTTGCCTCATCAATCTTTCCGGAAAGATGCATACCATGAACTCCAATCCCGGAATGCGCACGGACCTAGTGGGATCCAAAGAAGACACTCCGAAGAATGATTTGAGGTGCCACCATGGTACAACCCACCTAATCAACGGGCCATCATCATTCTTCAGCTTGTTCTTCCAATAGTCGCAGACCCGAGTGAAGTCCACCATGTACAACCGCGTCCTCATCGCAATCATACGGGAATGATAGGAAAGTGCATGAACTGGGGGCTCGAGCAGTCGGAACCGTTCCATAAGCCAAACCTACCAAAAGCAGGTATTAGACACCGAACAAAAAAAAAAGAAAAAAAAAAACAAAAAAAAAACAAAAAAAAAAAAAGAAAAACAAAAAAAAAAACGAAAAAAAGAAGAAAGGGTGTCATTTACCTGTAAGATAACGGGACTCCCCGAAAATGGCAGATCGCGGTTGGATTTCCTATTGTCCAAACCCAAGATAATCTCCCCTAAGCATAAACAAGCTGGGCTCCTGCGCAGCTCCATTTGTTCGATAAGACCCAAAAGACGGGGATCACCTCGCAAATCTTCATCAACGTGTCCATGGAAGACATACACATGCAGCAAACAAAAGCCAAATGCTCTCCTCCTAGCAACATAAGAGACAGTGGGGTCAGCCCTGTTAATGAATCGGTCTACAAAGTCCAGCATTCTCACGCCTTTCGGGGTAACCAAGCGATCCACCTCGAGTCTAGTCAATCCGAGCAGGTCTCTGAATTTGCTCTTATACCCTTGTGAAGTGGAAGGAATGGCGGGTAAATGCTCGGGGTCCCACCCACCAATAGCAGCAATTTCCTCTGGAAAAGGACAAATATCACCACCTGGGAACGCGAAAACATGACAATTTGGGTCCCAGTAGTCAAGACAAGCATCCAAGAACGGTTTTACAACCTTAATGAGTTTCAAACTCAATAGAAACCCAAGGTTATGAGCACCCATGTCGTGCTTCTCAATATTCGAGAATTCATTAGTCCATTCCTTCAAGCGGATCTCCAAGGTATTCATGATGACAATTTTCTCTTGAAAATTTATTTTGAGAGTTTTTATGAGGATTAACGGAGAAGAGACGGAAGAATTATATGATTCAAAGATTCGTCGACGCTTCTATTTATACTAATTGCTGTTTCCAAAAATCCGCTAGAAAAGACAAGCTTGGGAACAGGCGCAGCGCCTGCTGCGCCTATTCAAAGGGACGCAGCTCCTGCTGCGCCTCTTCTCCAGGCTCACTTTCCGCGATTTCCGCGTTTGGATCTTTCCTAATTATATAACGAATAATTTCCTATTCCTACGGGATTTTATTTTGGTAAATACGAGCAGTTTACCATGTTTCAAATTTCCTAAATTCGCGGGCACGCATTTTGAGGCGACGTCGACACCTTCGCCATTTTCATCGCACTTAATTCTTCTTTTTGTTATTATTTTAATTCATTTATTTATTCTTAGGAACTAAATTTCATTTTTTTCATTTTTAGGAAGTAAATTTCATTTTTAGGAAATAATTTTCTTTTGTTTTCATTTTTTTAACAAAATTTCAACATTTTCATTTTCACACTTGTAGATTTCTTTTTTTTCTTTTTTTTAGGGGGTAACCCTCCCTACCGTCCGGTCATTTCCGGCAAATTTTTTGCATTTTTGTGTCCTTTTGAGTCTCATTTTTGCGCTAATTAAGGCCATATGTGTATAAAATATATGTTTTGGTGTGATTTCCATGTAAATTTCGGCAGCATGACGGCGTAAACCGTTGTCTACCAAACCTGTTCAAGAACTAACCTGCAGGTACAAGCAACACAACCCAGCAGCAAAGGCACTCAGGCCATCATATATACAAATGTACAAGCAAACTGGGGGCTTGCGCCCCGAACCAAGTCCAAAGTCCAAGCAAACTGGGGGCTTGCGCCCCAAACAAAGTCCGAAAACATTCAAAATCAGATGTACACGTCTACAAAACTACGCAGAACTACTGCTGGGCACCCTCCAACTCAGCAACCCTCGCCGTAAGAGCAGCAATCTCGGCGTCCCGAAACTCGAGCTCCCTCGACAAGCGAGCTGTCTCCTCCCGAGACTGGGTCAACTCTCGCTCTAGCTCACGACCAGCCTGTAAACAAGGAATTGGCTCATGTCAATCAACTCAAACAAAACTGAAAATCAAAAATCAAAAGAAATCAAACGAGGTTCATACCTGATGACCTCGACCACCGACGAGTGCCTCGATGGCGGTAGCTCGTAGCCGGTTGGCCACCCTCCATAGTGCCACGAACCGAGATAGCGCGACCTGCATTTCAAAAGAAAGTCTCAGTAAAGTGAACAAATTCAATCAAATGTGTTCTTACACGAAAGGTATATGAGCTGGAGGCTCACCCTCCGAATCAGATGCTGCCAGTCGTCTAGGCCAGCATCCGTCACAGCTACGTCAAAGTCACGCAACTCGGAGATCGTCGTCCTCCCAGTCGCGTCGGTGTACTCAAGAGTCTCGGGGTACACTGGGGGCTCGATGCCCGCTGCCTCAACCTCCTGCAAAGACAAATAGCTCTCATTAATCGATGATCTTTCATCGTAATTCCCGAAATCAAATCAAGAAAAGTAAAGGATACTCACCACTATCGCCGCACGCCAACCTCCCGTAAAGGAACGCCGAGTAGTCCTCGCCAGCGAGAAGAAGGTCGTCGCCACCGGCACCGGCCCAAGTCCGCCTCCCTCTCGGCCTCGAAGGCTCCCGAACATCGTCCTCGGAGGATCGACGGAACCGTCAACGCGCCCGAGAGCACCGACGAGCCAAACGCTCGCCCGGATACCACACAGACCCATCGACGTCCACAACAAAGACCCGACTCGGGCTCCTAGGTCGAAGGACCTCAGCGACAAAAGGAGGCGCTCCAGCGTACTCCGCCCAAGGTCTGGGCACCCACTGCGACAAGATAAAGCAAAGATCATTCCTATGATCAAGTGGAAGCAAAGGACAAGAAATATAAATACGAGTGGGATACTCACGCTGCTCAGCTGAAGGGCGTTCACATCCCGCCGGTAGACATTGTGAGAAGAGCGCTTGCTCTTCGTCCGGCACATCACTCAATCCCTCACCACGGGATAGGCCTTCTCCAGCGGCTCTGTCCTCTTGGGCGCGAGACTCGGAAAGTAAGAGTACACCCATGCCTGTAAAACAGAATAATCAATGACGATCTTTCGTGATTCAATAAAGAAAAGAATTTACTTTGGTCTAAAGGAAGGTTCATACCTCCAATAGTAGTCCAGGTCCGACAGCGCCAGGAGAAGTCCCCTTCTCCATCAACTCCGGACGAACCATGGCCCTCATGAAGCGGATGAGGACCGCGAAACCAGCAGTGACCCAGTCCCAGCGCCCTAGGGAACTCAGGTCAGAAAGAAAGGGAAGAAGCTTCGTCGATAGCCTCTCGCCCTTGTCTCCGAGGTAAATCGAAGACAAGAACCACCAAAGCCACAAACGAGCCCTCTGCTCAGCTGTACAAGGAGGAGGAGCAATCTACCTCCCATCGATCGTCACCAGCGCCGGGGTCTTCCCCGCAAAGTAGTCTCGGACGTAGGTACTGGGTACCAAACCCAAGATCGCAACAGACCTTCGGCGATAAGTTCCACCGATCAACCTCCTCGCCTCGGCCGAATCCGCCCTCATAGCGAGTCTCCGGCCACACCATCTCCTCGGCCCCACACGGCGGACGAGAAATCATGCCGTAATCCTCCGGAGTAACTCCCACCTCACCGAAAGCGGGTGAAACGTGGAAGTCGTATCCCAGAATCGGTCCAAGAAAGCGCGGACGGACTAAGGTTAGCCCGCAACTTCCTCTTCACGATATCCCTCCGGACACTGAACCAGGAGGACCAAACGCTCCACGCTCGATCATGGCCCTCTCCTCCGCCGACAGCCGCTCGTAGTGCTCCATCGCTGTCGTGTAACCCGAGAACGACCTGATGTTCCCGGCCTCCTATTATGATTTGAAACAAAGCTATCTTTAGTTTTGAATGACATTTGCAAGAAGTTTGGACAAAAAGAATGAAAGAGAATAGGTAATGAGTAGTGAATTCTTATTTACCAAGCTCTTCACCGTCCTATAGGACAGGTGACCCTCTGCAGCCCACACGAGGTGCCTACTCTCCCAGTCTCGGCCACGCAGAGCTCCCCTCCGACGACCTCCTCGCCTGACGTTGGCCCGTCTCGAGGCCTCCTCCTCCTCCTCGACGGCCTCCTCCTCGTGAGCCTCGTCTCCAGTGGCCATCACCGCAGCGGTGAAGGCCTGCTCTAAAGCCTCCTCAACCGTAACAACGTCTATCTCCATGGGAGTCCTCCCAGAAGTAGAAGCCTCATCACCTGCAACATTAAAGTAAATTTAGGCCGCGTCACATGACGACAAGCCTTTGTTAAGGAGTTTTCGAGCCTCAGAGCCCTGAAAACTGCCCTTTCCATGCCATCCTTGGCCATATTCCCACCAACCCAATCACTCATGTGATAAATTGGGTCAATTCAAGTCCAAGTCAAGGCCTAGTTCCAGGTTCAAGTCGAAAATTCGGCAGCATTTCGTTATACGGCGGTTATGCCCTAGAAAGGTGCCCTGAAAAAGTTGTCACAAACCAAAACTTCGAGATGGTAGAAAGTTTACCCATCGTCCAAGGATCCCAAATATCAAATTTCATCGCCAATGGGCAATCCTAAGGCTATTTTCGAAGCAATTTACGGTTCACCAGAAACTAGTCTCAAAATTCGCTCAAGGGCTCAAACTCGATGAAAATTCAAAGCAAATACATGGTTATGTTCCTAACATTGCCTACTATCCATTTCTAACATCAATTTGGCAAAGCAAATCCATTTGGGGGAAAAGCCCCAAATTTTCGATCAAAAGGGTCGAAAACCCTAATTCTCGCGGCTCAAAATTCGACAAATGCAGATGATTAATGCAAGATTAAGACACATACCTCGATTAGTCATGTTTAATGCAAGCTTTTGAATCCAACCTCGACGGAAATGGTGAAGATTTGAGAGAGAAATTGAAGGAATTGAGTTTCGAAATAATGAAATATAATCCTTCTGATTTCGCGTTTTTACGCGGAAATAGCCAATTTGGGAAAGGACGCAAGAAAGGCCGCGCCTCTTCCAAGAGACGCAGCTCTTGCTGCGCCTCTTCCTTGTGTTCCCTCCATACGAATTTTCAAAAATTCGTTATGAGTTCGTTATTTGTGGGCCCATCTTTGGTGCGCCTCTTCTTCAACGCTATTATATTCTTTTGGTCCGTTTCGATGATTTTCTTTCGTTCCGGTCCGCATTTTGTCCAAATAAGTGCAAGATTTTGCTGATATTGCTCAAATCATTTTATCCGGCGCAGCAGTATTTTGCAGTATTGCTCAAGATCATTATATCCAGCGCAGTAGTATTTTGCAGTACTGCTCATTCGAGATTTCTCCCACGACGATCAAGATGTTCCTAGTCGTCAAAATATTCCCTGACAAGAGTTTGTTTGAGAGACCGACGCAAGCGATTCAACCTCAAGTTTTGCCGAGTTTGCTTGAGACGACGCAAGCGGATTCCCCCCAGTTTCTACCGACGTCCCCGTCGCTTTCAATATTTCTTGTTTCCCGCGAAGTTCGATTAAGTCTCAGGTATGATCTCTCCTCATGGCTGGCGAGCTTCCTTACGTAGTCTAATGGACTTTAAACGACCCTCCCCGATAGTCGACAGACTCTAAAATGTTCCCGACGATAGGTCCTTGGCTCAGACCCCTCGAGCCGCCTCGCGTCGCCATAGTCGTCAGGTTGTAATCTTCGATTGACCTGATGGCTATACTTTGACTTTCGCCTTGTCCAAGCCTCAGTCAAAGTGGGGGCTCTGTAGACACCTTATTTCTGCACCTCCCGCAAACCACCCGGTGATGATTGGGCCGCATGTTTGGTTCGCGGAACGATTTGTGACAGTTCGTAAGATTATCGTCAAGTGATTGCTCAAATATTAATGTCCACCTCTTAGTTGTCATCTACGTCCTGATACGGTCGTTTTGGCAGTAATTAGAGTACATTCGGAGTCCGGGTCAAAAACCGTCTCCATTTTCTGATAACTGTTAAATTCCGAGTCGGAATGTTCTGGAATGTTCCGGATATTTCTATTCCATATTTCATAAATTTTATCTTTTGGCAAATAATATTCCGTAATATTCACAAGATAATCGAATTATTTCTGTCCTACCATAACTCAAACGCGGAAATCTTTCTTCAGCAGGAGGAAACCTCCTGGGAATAGACGCAGCAGGTGTTGCGCCTCTTCCAAGAGACGCAGTGGCTGTTGCGCCTTTTCCCAGGCCCTTCTTTGCATGATTTACGTATCTTTTTCATATCTTTCCGAGATTCACTTCCAAAGAGTCTCCGAAACCCTAATTCCTTCACGTGATTAGTATAAATAGGAGCCTTTGTTCCTCATATTTCTCACGCGAGTGTCCGCCCTTCTCTTCTCCCTTTGCATTCTAGACTTCGTTCTTACTAATTGGCACCTACATGCTTGGACCTCCGACCACGTAAGCTCGGATCTTTCCGGGTACCAGCCTCTCCGTTGCATGACCGACCAATTTGACCAACTACACTCAATCAACTTTAATTAATCAATTTATTTCAATCGTTTTCCTCTTACGAGGGCACTCTCTTTTCATTCGCGTCGAGCATCACTAGTCGATATCTTAGTTCTTCTCGTTTCGTCAACATGTAAGTCTGAGGGTGTATAATCCTTATTTATTTATTGTACTTTTAATTATTGTATCAATTGTAAGATTCACGTCGAAAATACCGATTAAAACCGATTTCTAAAACCGTGCTTTAAAACCCTTTTTTACGGATTTTTAAGATCGTGATCGAGAAAAAAGACGCAAGAATCGCCGCGCCTCTTCTAAGGAGCGCAGTTCCTGCTGCGCCTCTTCGTGAGGTTGCCGCAGTTCCTGCTTCTTTTCTTCTTCCTTCGTCCTCTGTAATTCGTCAATCTTGTTTTGATGGTTTCGTTTGCTTGATTAATTCTTCTTTCACATGATAGTTTAATAATCACATGTATATTTTATTCATCATTCACTCATCCACATGTTTAATTCATTAAATCCGACTTAAATCCCTAATAATTCAATATTTGCGGGTTTTCGTCATTAGATTCAATTCCGGGTTGTAGAGATTCAATTTGTTCATATTGAGTTTCTGGAATTCATCGTTGATATATTTTCATCTGTTTATTCATTAATTCGTCATCATTCATCATGTTTAGTCTAAATTAATTTAGTTAGTTTGTTTAATTCACTAATTAACATCATTATTTCATGTAATTAATCCGTTTACATCCGTCTCATCCGTGTTTATCGCTTTCATGACCCCTTCATATGTTAAATAACATGCTAATCACTTTCATCCGAGTCAAATAATCTAATTAATCCATAAAATTAACAATTAACATTAACGATTTTGATTAAAACTGCCATGACGAGAACTCACCCTTGGAAACAGACGCAAAGAATCGCTGCGCCTCTTCCAGGGCGCTATCTCTGCTGCTACTGTTCAGATGAGTTCGTCTCGAACTCCGTTTCTGCCTTGACGTAGTTTAATTAATTTACGTATTAATCAACTATTAACCGTATTATCGCCTTCTGTTTTGTTCGTTGATTTATTTCTTTTATTTCTTTTATTTCGTTTTCTCAAATTATCCGTTTTAAAGGTATTTTCGACATAAATCGCCTAATCCGTTGTAATCATTGTAAATTTTCATTATTGTAATTTTCATTATTGTAATTTATAATTATTGTATTTCTTTTATTGCTTGAGTGTTTTCACATGTAATTGAGCATTAAATCCTACTTCGACCTAATTGTATGATTAAATTAATTGTTCACCGACTTAGTATTAATTTTCACATGTTAGGATTAAAACTTGGATGTTGCATTACATGCATATAACCGACGATATATCAAGTATGAATAACTTCCCTAATCATTAGTAGAGGCCGCTATCGAGGCGGGCGGGATTAGGTGTTCGATCAAAAGAGCTTCCTAATACGTACCCTCACCCCTTACTCCAGATCTCCGTGAGCACCCGTGTTTATTGGCATCCACGAGAGTCATTCTAGACATAGAATGCTAAGGGTAACGATTGCTTAGTGTTCATGTCACTACTTTGTATCTTGACATGACACGAGGTATTCGAACGGTTCCAATTTCCCATAAAAATTGGTGGCGACTCCTTACAAAATGCAAACGCTTGTCCCCGTTTCTCACCAAGCGCCCCCGTGGGCGGCCCGCTGTCCACACTTCTTTAAACACTTTTACAAAACCTAATTCACTGATTAAGAAGATTTCAAGTTATGTTGCTTTGTTCTTCCGCTTTATTGACAAATCCCGGAGCTAGAGGAGTCGGTTTCCTTTGTTCTTTATATCATTGTGATCCTTGCATCAAGGGTAAGTTCTACGTACCATTTTTATAGCATTTAATTGATGTTGGTTAAACCCTAATTTGGGGATTTGGGGGGTTTTATGTTTTATATGGTTAAGGTAGTAATTGTATGAATATATGTATAGGAGGAGGATTCGTAGAGGAGAGATTTTGAGACAGCTGCTAGATCGTCTGATTTGTGATTGCATTCCATGTAGGATTTCCCTACTCAGTATTAATTACAAGATGTGATTGGTGGTTTCGTTGTGATTGTTGTTAAAGTATATTGTTGGTGGTTGTGACGGTTGTTGTTTATTATCGTTGATTGTTGTTGTTGTTGTTGTTGTATCTGTCTGTGATCTTCGGGGTGCGTCCCTGGCTGAGTGGAGTCACTTGCGGGAGTGGCTTCACGCCCTTGATTCTCTTTCTGTGGAACCCGCCACATAAGGGATGTGCACATTAATGAACAAGGGTTTATCGCTCGATGGAGATGAGCGGGGATTACGTGGGAATGGCTGCGGTCCCCCACTGGCGGTATGGAGTATCTATTGCGATGGGTACTCTGGTAGGACTACACACTTTAGTGTGTAGTCAGTTATGAGGAGATTGATTATAGAGTTTGGGACTTGATGTGACGATTCAGCTGTTTGGCATTTGTTTTATCGTGATTTGTATTTTGTAATTAGTACTGACCCCGTTTTTTGTTTTGTAAAACTGTGGTGATCCATTCGGGGATGGTGAGCAGTTGTTGAGCAGGTTTGATACGTTGCATTTCGGCTAGCTGGGATGAGTCATCACTTGGAATTAGAAGAGTCTTCCGATGTGTCAGACGATGTCCTTAGTTTTCAGTTTTGCTACTAGACAGTTTGGTTTTGGATTGTATTTCATTTAACAGTTCTGGCTTGAGACATGTAATCATTTAAATTATATTTACTTTTAAAGTACGTTTCGTTATTGTCTTATGATATTCATTGCCTCGGGTAACTGAGATGGTGACGTTCCTATACCTGAGTGGTCCTGGTAAGGCACTTGGAGTATGGGAGTGTCACACTTATTCTGCGACGGTTTACATCCTTGATGGAGGTGATGATTTAGAAGCTGAGCTTGATTCCATGGAGGCTTAGATATTTAAAGAAGAACCCGTCCATGAGGTACTTGAAGATGTGACTGCTCCTATAACGGGTTCAGTAGTTCATTTTTTTCTATCGATGCCAAGGTGGAAGGCAATGGGCAGTCATGTCTACCTTTTATTCTGGATTTTGAGTTGGATGAGCCAAGACATTCTTTGTTGTTGATTTTATTTGCTTCTGTTATATTTTGGTGCTACTTATATATTTGTGTAGCACATGCATAGCTTTTCGACTTACTGATGCGAGTATTGAGTTGTTTTGACTATGTTATGGGTGACCACTTGGTTTAAAGTGCATAAGCTGACTTCGTCTACTGAACACTCGATCGAGTATTGATGGACTCGATCGAGTCACCTGATGTTTGGTCTGAAACAATGCTAATTGTGAATGATTTGCGTAGTTGGTCACTATTTTCCCCCTATTTTTACAGTTGGTTTGGGGGAATTTCTACGCTTACACCTGGTATTCTCTTTTCTTGTATCTACTTTTATTCTGTTATCTCTAAGTTATTTCCCCTTGCATTTTGTTAGATGTGTCCATTAGGTTGCTACAGATGTTTGTTGTGATTGCTATGCTGTAGGTGTCACACTGAGGATACTCTGACATTTAGGTTTGGGGGAGAGTATTTATTTATTGTTGTGTGCTTATATATGAAAACCATAAAAATTAAAAATTTATAAAATCCAAAAACATGTTCCTTTATTTTAGGTCGAGTCTTGGTGAAATGAATAACAATGATGATAACTTACATTGTTTTTTCATTTAAATCCCAAACAGTTATCCATGTACATTGTTTTGATCCATTATTTATGAAAACAAAGCTCAAAACCCGAGTCTTGATTGTATTTGACATGCCTTATGAATTAGATGTGACAAAATTATGTTGATAAACTTCTTAAGTTCTGAGGTCTATATAGCTTCCCGGGCAAGAAACATTAATAAAGTGGTCTGATTGTTATTTAGGCTTGAGTTTAGTTCTCCTTGTGGAATATGTAACATCAAAGTGCATAAGTGTGACATTATTTTTTTGATTTATACGCGTTCATATGAGTAAGTACATGAAGAAAGGCGATTCTTACCATCAAATAAGGCTTACATTAAATTTTGTCTAGACCGTTGTGTGGACACAGGGGGCCCACGGGGACGCTTGGGAAACAAACGTTTGCATTTGTGGAGTCGCCACCAATGTATTGTGGAAAATTGGAAACTGTTCGAATACTTCGCGTCATGTCAAGACATAAAGTAATGACATAGACACTAAGAACTCGTTACCCTTAGCATTCTATGTCTAGAATGACTCTCGTGTATGCCAATGAATACGGATGTTCACAGAGATCTGGAGTAAGGGGTGAGGGTACGTATTAGGAAGTCCTTTTAATGAACACCTATTCCTGCCCGCCTCGATAGAGGCCTCTACTAATGATTAGGGAAGTCATTTGTACCCGATATGTTGTCGAATTATATGCATGCAATGCAACTTCAACGTTTTAATCCTAGCATGTGAAAATTGACTAAGTCGGTGAACATGTAATTTAGCCTTCATTATTGTCGAAATAGGGTTTTAAGATTAATTACATGTTGAGAACAGGTAAATAAACGATATAAAATAACAAGGTACAATAAATAAAAATTACAATAAATAAAAAATACAATAATTACAACGGTTTAATGATCTACGTCAAAAATGTATTTAAGACGGATAATTTGAGAAAAGAAAAGAAAATAAATTAGATTAGAAAACACGGGCAGATTAGGAGCGATATTAGGGTTAATAGTCGATTAATACGTAATTAACTAATTAGGCCAAAGCAAGAACGGAAGTTCAGAGACAGAGCTCAACCTGGAACAGGTGCAGCAATGCTGCGTCCCTTGGAAGAGGCGCAGTGGTCACTTCGTCTGTTCCAGAGGTGAGTTCTGGTTGTGAAGTCAGAACTAAGTGTTGTTAATGTTCGTTGGTAATTTTAATGATTGATTGTCGATATTTGACTCGGATGAAAGTGATTTAACAGGTTATTTACATATGAATTGGTCATAAAAGCGGTAAAAAATGAATTAAACGGATTAAAAAGTATTAAGACGAATTATGAGCGAAACTAATTAGGTCAAATTATTAAGATGGAAACGAATGAAAGATGTGATAAACTGATAAAAATATACAAAAGTCGAATCCCAGAGATTGATATGAACGAATCAAATCTCCAAAATCCGGGTTTGATTTTAATGACGAAAACCCGCAAATATTGATTATTAGGGATTTAAGTCAGGATTTAAAGGTGATTATTATTATGAACTATGTATGATGATAATTATTATATACGAATGGAAGAAAGAAAAAAAGATAAAATTAGGATAAAGGGACGGATTAGAAGAGGACGAGGAAGAAGAAGAAAAGCAGGAAATGCGGTAGCCTCAGGAAGAGGCGCAACAGTTGCTGCGTTTCTTCTCGACGTCGGCTGGTAATTAATCCGTAAAGATAGTTTAAAAGAAAGAGTTTTAGAAATCGTTCTTTAAGCATACTTTTGACGTAAATCTTACATTAATTTATGCAATAATAAAATACAATAATAAAAGATGGGATTTACACCCTCAGACTTACATGTTTGACAAAACGAGATTAACTAAGTTAACGATTAGTGATTGCTCGACTCGAATGTATGATGAAAGTGCCCTCCTTAGAGGATTTAAAATAAATTGATTGATTAATTGAGGTGGAGTTGGTCAAATTGGTCGGTCATGCAACGTGACTGGTAATCAGAAGGATCCGAGCTTACGTGGTCGATTGATCAAGCACGTAGACGTCAATAAGCTTAGAGCACGGTCTTAGAATGCAAAGGGAGAAGAGAAGGGCGGACACTCGCGTGAGAAATATGAGGAACGAAGGTCCCTATTTATACTAATCACACGGAGGAATTATGGTATGACTGAAACTTTGGAAACAAATCTCGAAAAGATCTGAAAATACGCAAAAAAGAGCCGGGGAAGAGGCGCAGCAGCCACTGCGACCCTTGGAAGAGGCGCAGCAGGTGCTGCATTCTTTTCCCAGGGGTTTCCTCCTGCGGAAGAAAGATTTCTGCGTTTCTTTTATGGAATTGCGGTAGATCTTGACTTCCTTTTTCTTTAAAATATGATTTCGGGATATATTTTACCAAAAGATGTATGAAATTAAATTATGGAATAGAAATATCCGGAATATTACAGAACATTCCGACTCGGCATTTTAAACGGTTTATTAGAAAATAAAGCGGTTTTTGACCCGGACTCCAAATGAACTCTAATTATTGTCAAAAAGATCCTAACGGCGCGTAGATGACAACCACGGGGTAGACACAAGTATTTGAGCTATCACTTGACGGTAAACTTATGAACTGTCATAAATCGTTCCGTGTACCAAACATGTGGCACAATCATCACCGGGTGGTTTGCGGGAGGTGCAGAAATGAGGTATCTACACGTTGGAACCCTTATAGCCGTTTTATATCTCATTCAATAGCTACAATCCTATAATTTGCCTACCTTATCGGGACAATCACAATTGTTTTTTTATCATATTTATTTCGCTATCTTGGTTGGGTTGGGACTAATAATTTTCATGTGGGTGTAGTAGAAGTTTTTATCAGTAATTGTGTTGTATCCCTTGTGTTGAAAAAAAAAATATGAAGCAAGAGAAAAAAAAAAAAGATAAAAAAATTCGGAAAGAAATAAAAAATAAACGAGAAAGAAGAATAGGATGCTTCATTTTTGTTATATTAAGGGAACAAAAGGATGGCTACTAGAGTCTAATGCATTTTTAGAGGATAATTCATAATCCCTCATGTGTTGTCGAAGTTGAGATAATTTCTTTAGTTGAGTTGATTTCATGCTTATTATTTAGGGAATTGGTTTTGGTTAGCAAGTGTAGCTGGACTACTGTCTTAGCCTCACATATCCATACGTGTTTCGGCACAACCATTTCTATAGCTCCGCCCATTTGTCACCTTTATTGTCCTTGTTACATGTACTTTTGTCTATTTTGTGAATGCGTATTAGTTGGAGAAATTTATATCACATTAGATTACATGCATGTTTCATAAGTCGAGTGAATGTTCTATTTCTTTCTACCTTCACATATAACTCACCCTTACATACTTATGATTTCATGAGTGAAATCCGCGATAATCTAACTAATTTGTTTTACAAATCGAAAGATATTTTGTAACACCCCCTCATACCAAGGTACCTTACCAAGGACTACCCTAGAATGAAAGGCTATTACCATCTCGGTTTCCCGAGGTTAGTATATCAAAGTTACCAATTCCAAACAACCTTTATTAAAGTATAAAGAGTTAGCGATTATATGTATCCAAAACCAAACCAAAGTATAACTGTGAAATGTCTAATAATTACAAAGAATGCAAGCTAAGTCTCTTGACGACGGAAGCTAGACTCGAGTGATGACTCCTCATAACTGTCCCAGAGCAAAACATTTGTATCACTTGTTACAATTTGCTCACCATCTCCGAATGGATCACCACAGATTTTACAAAACAACAATGGGGTCAGTTACTGAATAATCTAAGTAAGACAAGCGTATAAAGCAACCAGCTGATCATCCTCCAACCCCAGTCTCCCGATCTCACACAGTAACCGACTACACACCGAAGTGTGTAGCTGTAATACCCGTACTTTTGTAATAAATTATTTTAATAAACGTTATTAATAGAATTACTAGGTAGTATACGTCACTATATTATATTATATACTATAAAGAAAGGGGACCCACCAAATATTTTAATAGGTGACAACAATATAATAATATTATTACACTATACCCATCTAATAATCAAAACTCGTACTAAATTATTACTATAATACTAAACCCTACCCTTCCCATGTTTTCATAAAACCGAAAAGGAGAGAGAGAGAGAGAGAGAGGCGGCCGAGAAACGCGAGCAAGAGCAAACGAGAGCCAGAACGAGTTAGCAGCGAGTTAAATTCAATAGCGTCAAGCTTCCGTCGTCTCCTTAGCCATGATCATCATCCTCTTTACATCGACTAACTTCCGTCTTTGATGTTCTTCAATTACTTAAGGTAACCCTATGTTTGTTTTAATATGGCTTTGGATATTGAGTTGTTTGAAGTCGGTTTCGATGTCGGGGTTAGGATTAGGAGTCTTAGGGTCGTTTCGGGGTGATGTGTGGACCGTGTGGTTCGTTCTAGGTTATTTACAAGAGAAGTAGAAGTGCTCTGTTTTCATGCCGCTACGGCGAAGCTTGGACGACACTGTATGCATTAAGCCAATCGATTCCGTTGACATGTCTTATTATATAAGATGGTTTAGTTGCCAGGTGTGGGTGGTAGTATTTATGGGTCGTTTTATACAACTGCGACGATGTCCGATTTTTCCTCTGTTTTAAGTCGCGCGGTGAAGGTGGTTAGGTCTGGTTGGGCGTGGCGGATTGTCTTGGACGCGGGTAGCTATGGGTGGATGCGGGGTTTTGTTCTTCATGGTGTGGTGTGGAGTTCGGTGGTGTACTAGTGTGTATGGTGGTACGGTGACCGTGGTGAAGTACGTAGTAGTAGGCAGATCAAAGAGTGGGGATGTGTGTGTGTCGTTTTGGAGTACTGTAGACAGAAGAGTGTACAATTAGTGTGGAGTAATAGTCCATGCTGGGTTTAGACGTTGACTTTAGCATGTTATTATATTTTTATGATCGTATTGCCAATCGTGATACATTAATTTAGTCACCGATTATTATTAACTTCTCTATTAGTGAGACAAACCTATTTAATATAACATTAAATTAATAAGAGGCGATATTGGGAGTAGAGCTAACATTATTTCTATTAGTTTGTTTATTTGAATGAATTGTAATTAGTGTATACTGTGTGTTTACTTTAGGTGACTGATTCGTGAAACGGATTTACTGAAGAATATTTTAGTTGATTGCGTAAATTGGAGTATTGTTGAAAAGGTAGGATAACTACTCAACTCGTTTTCTTTTGTGGGATTGACTGGATGCGTAAATTATTATTGTTGGATTATTGTGGTTGTTTATTATTGGATTGGATTATTCGTATTGGCATACTATTTTATCGGTTATCCTCAGTCTCGGACTGAGACGACATTTGTGTTTATATTGCAGGACATGAGATTGTTATGAGATTATCCTCAGTCTCGGACTGAGACGACAATGAGTTATGAGATTATCCTCAGTCTCGGACTGGGACGACAATTGTGTTTATCCCCGGGCCAGGAGTTGGCGGGACGACGGTGTAGTGGAACCTCGGTCACGGACCGGGACGACTAGTGTGGATATGATGGTAATCGGTGGTGGTATTTATTCCACGTGCTTACATCTATTAAGTTTGTATATTTAATGTTGTGTGATTATCCTACTCAACCTCGTGGTTGACAGTGTATTCGTGAACACCTGTGATGAACCATAATGGGGAGCAGATTTGACAGGTACTAGAGATTAGCTGACTTGGGAGCATTGGGATGTGAGCTCGACTTGGACCATAGTTGCTGTCTAGATCACTTAGTTGACTTATACAACTTTATTTATGTAATTTCCGCTGCGTAGTAAATTGTAATGTTAAGGTTTAAATTTAATCGGTTGACAATGTAATAAGATCGTTACATCAGTTAAAGTTATTAAAGTACTTTGGTTTGTTTTAATTTGTATCATTTACCTCGGGCAACCGAGATGGTAACAGTCCTATTTATTGGGAATGTCTTGCTAAAGGCTCCTAAATAAATGGGGGTGTTACAGTAGCCCTGCCAGATTACCCATCGCAACAGGTAATCCTCGCCGCCATTGGGGGACTGCAGCCAGTCCCTACCTAAATCCCGCTCATCAACGAGCGATAACCCTGTCTCTTAATGTGCACATCCCCTCCTGTGACGGGTTCCACGGTGGGCGAACTAGGGCGTGAAGCCACTCCCGCAAGTGACTCCACCACAATCATCACAACCACCACAACAACACCAACACTCTGATGATCAACAGATAACAGTAAACACAAAACAATCACATCTTAATTTAATCAACAGAAACTGAGTAGGTAAACCCTACGTTTTCGCAATCCAAGCACACATAAGCAATCAATAGCAATTCCTCATGACACCGTCACCTACATACAATAATCACATAATTCCAATTACCACATGTCAAAATCCCTTTCCCCCAAATCACAAATTAGGGCAAAACCCTAAAAGACAAATTAATGAAACTTACGAAATTAGAGGATTTGGAGAAGATTAGAGCGTCGTTGAGTGTTTAGGTTTTGTAAAAATGTAATTAGAAACTGATTAAGCGTATTATATAATTCTAACCATCTCCAAATCAAACCGCAGAAAAACACTCGACAAACCGGATACTCGGTCGAGTATAGAGTATACTCGGCCGAGTACCCTCTACTCGGTCGAGTATTCCAAATACTCGGCCGAGTGTTCCTGGGCAGTAGCCAAACAAGCTACACGACACACTCTACTCGACCGAGTAGGCCATACTCGGTCGAGTACCAGCCTATGAAAATCGTAGTATTACAGTCTTCCCCCCTTAAAAAGAACTTTGTCTCCGAAGTTCCAACCCAACCTATAAAACATGGACACCTAACACTAACTCCACCAACCAAGCTTACTTCCACAACACGACTCACGATATCGTCTCAACTACAACATAGCCTCTCGATACTAACTCCATACTACCATCGAATAACCATAACATAAGTGTTGTCAACTCTGTCTCACTTCTATAACGCTTACTAGCACCTCAATACCAAGACAATCTACCAAACAAGATTAACCATCAAAACGGAATGTTACATTCTACCACCCTTAAAACGAACTTCGTCCTCGAAGTTTACTCACACTCATAAACATCCTCACACAATCCGTTAACATTATCGAGGCTTACTCACACTCCTAAACATCATACTACTACGAGCACTCCCATTACCTGTAATAAAATCAACCACAACACGAATCCATTCTTTACTCTACACCAACACTCAAACTTCCAATTGTACCAAAACATGTACAACCATCAAACTCTCTTTGTCGCATCCTACTCCTCTTAAAATAAATGTTACGTCCTCGTAACTCACTAATACTAGGTCCATTATCATACCTCCCATAATCCTTATTACCACTGCGTGTCAACGATAACCTACTATAACCTCAACACCTACAACTATTCCTATATCCCGGGCTTTCTTTCTCTAATAGTTCTCGTGCCTCCAATTATTCTGTACTTCCATACATATATCTTAAAATCCTCGGTATAACCACTACTCCATCTCTTCTATATTACCTCAAAACGACATACTTCTATATACATATACACTCATCTCCACGATCTTGGCTCACAATCCCTAATTGTTACACATGCTCACATTAGCTTCTAAAGTTCATCACTTTTATTACCACAAAACTCACCCTTGACTCAACATGATACTAAGTCCCAAAACTCCGTACTCACTGTCCCAAAAAAAGGTGCTAAACCACATGTACTTCCAGTTCAATACCACACATGCTCCACAATTCTCTTGCCACAACTATGTCCACCAATGCCTCATCTACAAAAGATTAAAAGTACTCCAACAACCTCTCGCAACTATGTCCCATTAACAAATTATTACTGTACCATGATAACAACAGAACCATATCCAACTCTCTTTCATATCATACTCTATAAAAACCAACAGAACCGTACCCATACCGACACTGGTAAGAAACATCGGGAAACAAAACAACGGTCTATATGCCCTGATGGTCGGATCCAGTTAGATTTCGGTTACTTGTCGTTAGGAGCACCTAGACCAAAACGATATTAATAACTTCACAAACTACTCTACTATTAATAAAGAGGTAAGTAAAGGTCGGATCCCAAGGGACGGGTATTGATGTAGGATTTTTGATTGCAAGTAGTGGTGTCTAAGGGTGTCACAATTTGGGTTGAGATAAGAAGATCACTAAACTAAATAACAATGTAAGTAAACAAGCAAGATGATTAAAATGAGATGTAAACAATTGATTAAAAGCACTAGGGTGTCATGGATTCATAGGGGATTCATGGGATTTGATCATACAAACATGTTTTCAACTAGATGCAAGCAATTATTGTTGTGATGGGATCGAGTTAGTATATATCTTCCAATCCCTAGGAAGCTTCGGGTTCCGGAGCCGAATCGATTAGATTGTACAACACCTACAAGTCGACTTAATCCTCCCTATCCAACAATATGCATGGTCTAATGAGACTCGAGTTGGTTTATGTCTTACAAGTCTCATTGAAAATATGAGTGATGGGTAAAAAATGCAAGGATTCATAGGCTCGCATTTCATCAAACATAACATGTGCATAAGTTAAAATCACAACAAGCAAGCAAATTAATTATGAAAGCATATTAGATTAAGCATGAATCAATCCCCATGTTGGCTTCCCCTAATTCCCCATTAACCCTAGTTAAGGAAACTACTCACTCATTATCAAGTTTAACATGCTAACAAGGTTGTCAATCATATTAACAAAGCAAAACATGATGAATAAATGAAGATGATTAACAATAATTAAAAAGGGATTAAGAGAATTATACCTAATGATGATTCCAAAATAATAAGCAAAGAATAATAGAAGTACTTGATGAATGATTGGAAGGTTGTCAATCCTCCAAATAAATCCCAAATAATCTTAAATTACCCAAAATAAAGGATGAACAATAGAGAAATTAAGGAAATGAGATTTGTATTAATGCTTAATTAAATGTTGATTACAAGATTAAAGAGAGATTATAAGAATATAAACTATACTAAGGATTGATAAGAAGAACATGATAATCTAATTAGTACAATGGGGTATTTATAGTGGGGATTAGGTACATAAATTAGGGTTACTAAGGGCTTAAATGACGATTAAGTCCCTTAAGAAAAGTTGAGGAAATGCTCCTCTCGAAGAAACATGTGAGTCTCCTTTTTGCTAGTCTTTCAAAAATATGTACATCCTGAGTGGAACAAGAAGAAGCCGTGCTACACTGGAGAACAATCTGAGCGGCCAAAGGGTCGGGACGAGCGGATTGTGCAGGTGGAGGACGAGCGGCCAGGAAGGTGGGACGCTCGGATTGTGCAGCTCTTGGACGAGCGTCCCGATGCTGGGATGAGCGTATTCCAGTCCAGTAAGCTTTCTTCCTCTTTTCTTCTTTTCTTCTTCCAACAATCCTCAAGGATCTTGTCGGAGATGCAAGGATCTTCTTCATCATTGCCCATCTACTACATTATTTACAAAGGCCTTCTAGTCTTGTCTTCACTTTGATGCTTGGTCATTAGATTCGATCAATTTAGCTCTATTTTGCCATGAAAATGCAAGGTTTTCACTCCTCTCCTACCACCTCAAAGAATATGCAAAACAAAGGACTAAAGATAGTAAATGACCCAAATATGCACTAAAAAGCATAGGAACGAGGCTAGTTCGGGGACTAAATATGCTCAAATATTGGTCACACCAAATATCCCCAAACCGAACCTTTGCTCGTCCCGAGTTAAGAGGTGACAAAACTAGGACCCTTATTTAAACTATCCTACTAATATAGCCGATATGAGACAATTAGCGGGTCTCACTCCGCCCCTTCAACTCACAACAAGACAACCATGAGGTAGGATGCCTTTGTAACACCCCCATTTATTTAGGAGCCTTTAGCTAGACATTCCCAAATAAATAGGACTGTTACCATCTTGGTTTCCCGAGGTAGTGAATAACAAAGTCCAACTCACCAAAGTACTTTAAATTAAAACTTTAATGATTACATGTTTATTACAACTTAATCAACCAAAACTTAATATAAAATATTACAACTCGCAGCGGAAACAAATAAAGTGATATAATTATTCTATTTGATCTAGACTTCAACTATGGTCCAAGTCGAGCTCTCATCCCAATGCTCCCGAGTCAGCTAATCTTTACTACCTGTCAAATCTGCTCCCCATAAAACGGTTCACCGCAGGTGTTCACGAATATACTGTCAACCACGAGGTTGAGTAGGAATAACCAACAACAAGTCAAAGTGAAATGATATGATATATAATGCAAACACAACTGAGCTCATCACCCGAAACACCCATTCATCCCGCCAATCCCTGGCCCGGGGTATCCATCATTCCAACCGAAGTTGAAGTATCCATCATCCCAACCGAAGTTGAGGGATCCACCATCCCAGTATAAAACTGAGGTATCCAAAAATTACGATATATAGCAATAACAATACAATAACAATAACCCAGCTCAACACGAGGCTGAGGTATCCACTCAAAGATATGTAATACTAACAATAACCGTACTCGTCTCAGACCGAAGCTGAGGTATCCAATAAACAATATGAATAAACCAATAACCATAATATAATTCCATGACATATAATTCACATCCGACAATTCATCCAATGGCAATTATCCACATAGTTTCGCAATTCCTCTTATCAAATAAATAGCAAGACAAGTTGAGTAGTTATCCTACCTTTTCGCAAATCTTCAAGTCACGCGAGTCACACAAGCAATCAAAATTGATTCTTTACCAATTCATAACCTACATAACATAGTTATGTACAATTACTATATAACCAATAATCAACCAACTAATCATGCACTTATCTTATGCCCATCACGTCCTAATCCTTTTGACAACTTCAAAGCTAAATCTCTAATTCTACCGTTTTACATCACTGTTCAGTCTCGCTATAAATTCATAATTAATTCATCAAAAATCAAAACGATGCACGACCAGTGAGGTTGGAACCCTAAGACACATATCTACAATTCTTGTGAAATAGACTTTCTTCAAATTCCAGACTTATCAGGGTTTTTTTGAAGGAATCATAAATAGTGACAAATTCTGTCGCATAAAAAGTATTGACCTCTAAAATAAGTTTAACAAATCTTTTTCAAGTGAAACAAAAGCCTAACATCATATAAACTCTCCAATTTTAATGTTTGCAAAAGACTAAACTCAATTTCAATTTATAAATTAGATTTGCAAAATAAACTTTAGACCACTAGTGCATTCTCGGATTCTCAATCGACATGTTCATAACGAATTTATTCTGGAAAATCTACACGTTCAATTACTACGGAATTTTACAGGCATCAACAAGACTTGAAAATAACCTAAGTCTATTCTTTACGTTTTTGAAGACAACGAATTTAAGATAGTCTGGTAGTTCGTTTAAGACAACTTACAGATTTATTGATTTGCTGTAACTTTATTCTAAACATTGAAAGATTAAAGATGAACTTACAAAATAAAAGATGATGAACTTCTCTTCTTTCTTTTTCCCTTTTAATTCTCTCTCTCTTTTATGTGATATTATGAGTTTTTATGTGGAATAAGGATTTATGGTTAGGTTAGCCTTGCTTATATACTAATAAGGTAGTATTATTTTAGAAAAGTTTCTCTCTTTAATATTATTATACTAGTCTTACCATAAGTACGATTACCATACATCTCTTTTACTAATTTAATTTTTAAGATATTAATATAATTATTATTACTTTCCCATATTATTATTATTTCCATATTATTTATTATTAATTCCTGATATAAAAACCCGATCACACCCATACTATACTAATAAATTTCGGTCCATATAATAATGGCACACGGCCCAAAGCACAAATATAAGCTAAGCCCAATTCCCGACTTGGATGCATAATTTATTATTTAATTAACATCTTACCTATACTTATTATTAGAAATGTCTTTAATCAATTATTAATGTACATAATTTATTCTCAGAAATTATTATCAAAATACGGGGTATTACAGTCTTCCCCCTTTAAAATGAACTTCGTCCCGAAGTTCGCCTATAACTACTTCAACAACACCTATAAACATCCACACAACTGAGCACTATCCAACTGATGATAACACAGTTATCCATTTACGATTATCAACCACACCAATCTTATCACAAGGTATCACAACAATAACTCAAAACATTCGTAGTATTACATTCCTTCCCCCTAGAAATAAACTTTATCCTCGAAGTTCGAGATAACAACCAACGGAATTAATTAGACCATTTATTACCAGAACATAAAATACACATTATAACATAAGACGACTATTATTTTCAACAGAACATCGATTGATGGCATAATTAATTTTTAACAGCAAAACCACATTGTATAGTATATTCGAACCAATCTTTATTTAAACTCAACTACTTTACTTAACTAACGACGAATACATTGCCAGACTAAATAATAATCTATATCAAAATACGCCTAATTGATTAGTATAATTATCACTTAAGCCAATGAGGTACTATCCACCCTTCTTTCATAATTGATTTAAATTTATTTTTCGTTCATTTTAATCCTTACCTAACGTCATCTAACTTAAGCATGGATGCAATTATCGTGAACATATATATGGCTTAGGGCAACACATTCCGCATATCACTAGACATGTTATTCTACTTCACATAATTGACAAAATCAAATATAATGTTCAAGAGATCAAAAATAAAACTTGTTATACATTTTACATGTTATAACTTCTAACAATCTTCAAGGCTAGGAAAACACGTCATAACTCCTAACAATCATTAATACATAATAACATAACTACTTATTGAGAACATATACTTTTTAGAAAAACACAGAAAGTTAATAAACCATGAGAAAAAGAATGAAGGCCAAAGCTCATAAGATCAATTTATAATGCATTTTACAACCTACTTGGTCGAAACAGAAATTTTACAGCAACTTGTCAGAAACTTAGGTCAATTTGTAAAAATCACTATTAATTGTCAAAAATTTAAATTGCAACGTGTCTTATCAATTTGGAAACTTTAATGAGTCTATTAAACAGTAGAGTTGGAATTATAACAAATCCTTAAGTAGTTTTTAAATGGCAAATTATACAAAAATATGGCGCGAAAATATCACTGTACAGGAATATTTCGACTACTGTCCACTAAAATATTTATTTCTCCTAAACCGTATATTATTTGAACATGATACCAGTGGCATATGAAAGCTAACTCACAAAGGTATCACACATAAAATTCTCGGGCAAGAATTTTAAACAAACAGTAAATGGCAACCAAAACAATCAAGGGTAAAAATCTTGTGAAGTCAACCAAAATCGCATTCTTACAATTTTACACAACAATTAATACCTCACATGCTTAATCATATTCACTCCTTCCACATACATGCCCACATACTTCATAATATCAACATGCTTAAAACAATGCTTAAAAGAAATCATGTCACACCCCTCCTCCGTAAAATAAGGTTACGCCCCCGTAATCGCAACCATTAATGACAACAATACGCAACCAAGACAAACAAAATTCCTAAGAGAAATATACTATATTCATTTTAAATTACCCCACACTCTCAAGTATTCTCTCAAGGTTCGCGGTTCAAAATTGGAAGGGCCAAGGTACGAACTAAGGCTAGCTTCTTAACCACACTAAGAGGGGCTCCTAACAGTTTCTATCCGGGGTTCATTTTATTTAGACACATCCTAAGTTCATTATTATTCACTAGTTAGGCCTGAGGATCGTTTTGCTCTGATACCACTTTGTAACACCCACATTTATTTAGGAGCCTTTAGCTAGACATTCCCAAATAAATAGAACTTTTACCATCTCGGTTTCCCGAGGTAGTGAATAACAAAGTCCAACTCACCAAAGTACTTTAAATTAAAACTTTAATGATTACATGTTTATTACAACTTAATCAACTAAAACTTAATATAAAATATTACAACTCGCAGCGGAAACAAATAAAGTGATATAATTATTCTATTTGATCTAGACTTCAACTATGGTCCAAGTCGAGCTCTCATCCCAATGCTCCCGAGTCAGCTAATCTTTACTACCTGTCAAATCTGCTCCCCATAAAACGGTTCACCGCAGGTGTTCACGAATACACTGTCAACCACGGGGTTGAGTAGGAATAACCAACAACAAGTCAAAGTGAAATGATATGATATATAATGCAAACACAACTGAGCTCATCACCCGAAACACCCATTCATCCCGCCAATCCCTGGCCCGGGGTATCCATCATTCCAACCGAAGTTGAAGTATCCATCATCCCAACCGAAGTTGAGGGATCCACCATCCCAGTATAAAACTGAGGTATCCAAAAATTACGATATATAGCAATAACAATACAATAACAATAACCCATCTCAACACGAGGCTGAGGTATCCACTCAAAGATATGTAATACTAACAATAACCGTACTCGTCTCAGACCGAAGCTGAGGTATCCAATAAACAATATGAATAAACCAATAACCATAATATAATTCCATGACATATAATTCACATCCGACAATTCATCCAATGGCAATTATCCACATAGTTTCGCAATTCCTCTTATCAAATAAATAGCAAGACAAGTTGAGTAGTTATCCTACCTTTTCGCAAATCTTCGAGTCACGCGAGTCACACAAGCAATCAAAATTGATTCTTTACCAATTCATAACCTACATAACATAATTATGTACAATTACTATATAACCAATAATCAACCAACTAATCATGCACTTATCTTATGCCCATCACGTCCTAATCCTTTTGACAACTTCAAAGCTAAATCTCTAATTCTACCGTTTTACATCACTGTTCAGTCTCGCTATAAAATTCATAATTAATTCATCAAAAATCAAAACGATGCAAGACCAGTGAGGTTGGAACCCTAAGACACATATCTACAATTCTTGTGAAATAGACTTTCTTCAAATTCCAGACTTATCAGGATTTTCTTGAAGGAATCATAAATACTGACGAATTCCGTCGCATAAAAAGTATTGACCTCTAAAATAAGTTTAACAAATCTTTTTCAAGTGAAACAAAAGCCTAACATCATCTAAACTCTCCAATTTTAATGTTTGCAAAAGACTCAACTCAATTTCAATTTATAAATTAGGTTTGCAAAATAAACTTTAGACCACTAGTGCATTCGCGGATTCTCAATCGACATGTACATAAAAAATTTATTCTGGAAAATCTACATGTTCAATTGCTACGGAATTTTACAGGCATCAACAAGACTTGAAAATAACCTAAGTCTATTCTTTACGTTTTTGAAGACAATGAATTTAAGATAGTCTGGTAGTTCGTTTAAGACAAATTACAGATTTATTGATTTGCTGTAACTTTATTCTAAACATTGAAAGATTAAAGATGAACTTACAAAATAAAAGATGATGAACTTCTCTTCTTTTTTTTTCCCTTTTAATTCTCTCTCTCTTTTATGTGATATTATGAGTTTTTATGTGGAATAAGGATTTATGGTTAGGTTAGCCTTGCTTATATACTAGTAAGGTAGTATTATTTTAGGAAAGTTTCTCTCTTTATTATTATTATTATACTAGTCTTACCATAAGTAGGATTACCATACATCTCTTTTACTAATTTAATTATTAAGATATTAATATAATTATTATTAATTTCCCATATTATTATTATTTCCATATTATTTATTATTAATTCCTGATATAAAAACCCGATCACACCCATACTATACTAATAAATTTCGGTCCATATAATAATGGCACACGACCCAAAGCACAAATATAAGCTAAGCCCAATTCCCGACTTGGATGCTTAATTTATTATTTAATTAACATCTTACCTATACTTATTATTATTATAAATGTCCTTAATCAATTATTAATGTACATAACTTATTCTCAGAAATTATTATCAAAATACGGGGTATTACAGCCTTCTTGCAAGGCAAGGTGGGTTTTGCCAAAATAGCGACACATCCAATCATTAAAGCACAGAAAATCAAGTAATGGACGCATCTACAAAAGAATAGCCACTTTCCTCATCTAAGTGGCGAAAATTATCTAAAGGGGAAGCAATTCAAGGGTACACACTCCTTCATAGATGCAATTTCTTCAAACTACTAAGCCTAGAAGGATATATATAAATCACCTCCAAATTGTGTCAAGCTAGGGTACCTTTGTCCTCAATCGTTAAATGCTTTCGTCAAGAGTAGACTCCCTATGGTGTTAGAAACACTGGAAGATCGCGGAATTCCTCTTCTTGCCTAGACAAGAACAAAGGGTCGTCCCCTCTCTACCATGCACAAAAATGGATACGATGGATAAAGGGATCAATAGTATTTGAGTTTCATTTGGGAGTTTGCTTTTGTTGTTGTTTTTCCCTCCAATTTCTTGTGGCATTTGACATTTTGAGAACATTTCTTTGCCATTTCTTTTGATTTTTGGCATTTTCAGTACTTGACAATTTTCAATTTCTTGCATTTCTTTTTGAACATTTTCAAAGTCACCCCATTTGTAATAAGGGTGCTTATTTTTGAAGCTTTAGGAGTCTATTTTTGCTCCTCTTTCTTTTGATGAAATTACAAAATTTCTTCACTTTTCATTTGAACTCAAATTTTTGAACATTTTTTGTGCCCATTCTCTTTTTGATGACAAAAATATGGTAGAACATGGATGAATGATGGTTGCATGGTTTCAATGGTCACCTTGGAATAAACGGTAGCCAAGGAGTTATCACACCACAAGGTACTCTTGACTAGGCCTTAATCCATGGGTCAAAGGATACTAGCATGACACATCCTAGGGTGTTTTACAAGCATTCTAACAAGCAAAGTCTTAAGAAGAAAAAGCATCTACTAGGGCCTATATACACTTGTCAAGCTTCCCAAATAGACGGTTTCGCAAAAATTTTCTAACATGCAAACTATATGACATGATGCAACTAACATTTATACATCCTAATGCATATGCTTCTACCAACTAGTATGTCATATAATCTAAATGCAAGTCCTAGATTCACATTGTTTATACCGCATCAATCAAAATAAAGCCACATAGTCATTAACATAAAGAGAAAAAAGGAGATTGGAAAGATCATACCATGCGGTCTTCAATATCCTCATGTCTCGGATGTGGCGTAGTCAATCAATGTGAACAAGGATGAACAAACACAGTATATACAAGACTATACTATAAAGGAAATGAACTTGTTTTTGGATTTTCAATTTTTCAAATTTTTTGGATTTTTCGAAAAATTTTAATTTTTTTGGATTTTGTATAAAAGTCAAAGTTAGAATTTCACATCCCCGCACTAGTATGGGCATTGTCCTCAATGGCCAATACGATAGGAAATTATGCAATTTACATGAATATGCATGATTTCTAAACTAAATGCAAATTATACTAAACTACACTACACGATGCATGTGTTTTTGTTATGGTGGAAAGCATAATTTAGATTAGCTCCCAATGCATATGCATAAACTTCCCCAAACCAAAATAGACACTAAGAATTTTGGGGGAGTTCATGCACATAAAATGCAATGCATGAAACTACAAATTGTCATTTTGGATTTTACAAGTTGGGAACAAAAAAAATGAACACCTTAATGAAGCCAAGGTGTTAGTCTGCCAATGTTTCTAGGACTCCACAAAATGATCAAGATAAAATAAAAAACAAGAGAAGTAGACAAACCATAAAGGAGGTGTAAGAATGTAGGAGCCTCCAAAAGTTTGCTAGTCCTCACCCATCGTGTCATCATCATCATCATCTTCCTCACTTGAGGCATCATCAACCTCCATAGATGTGGAATCATGTCCACTCTCACTTTCACTTTCTTGTTCTTCCTCACTTTCCTCTTCCTCTTGAACTTCTTTTTCTTCACCTTCTTGGTCACCACTCTCATCAACAACCATCTTCTCTCCACCCGGTCTACCACCACTAGAAGTGCTAGGAAAGAATACTTCCCTATCTGCCCAACTAGGCAAAGGACAACATGGATCGATAAGTCCTTGCCTAGCTAGATGTAGGAGTGGTGGATATTGGGCCTTGTAAGCATCAACTTTATCATTGTAAGCATGTTTATGCATTTCCCTCATGAGTAGAGTCAAGTAATCATTTCCCGCTTTGGCATTTTTGGGGTTGAACTCGTGGTAAACAAATGGGTAAGGTGGGGTGATAATGGAGGAGGAGGGCTCGGCGACTTCTTCCCCTTGGTGTTGAATAATGTATTCGGTTTCTTCGGAGAGTAGGAGAAGGTAGTTCGGTCTATGAACATTCAATCGGCAAATTTTTCTAGGCAAAGTGAAGGATCTAGCTTCATTTGTCAGCCACCCATATTTGTTGCCAAGAGTGTCGTTCTTGACCCATTTAAACTTTTGAACCATGGTGGGCAAATCGATAAGATGGCCTCCTTTTACCGGTGCATAGGTGTTGTTCTTGTTGAAATCCCGGTTAAAATGCTTAGCTAAATAGGTAATTAATCCTCCATTGACAATAAAGGTCGTGCCTTCTTTGCCAAAATCAACATTAAGCCATCGATCAACCAAAAGTCGTAAAGCATTGTATGGCTTGGTAAATTCTCTCCCAATGTTCAAAGCCGACTCAAGAAGAATAAAATCGAGTTTGGTAAGATGATTTGTGCCATTCCTAGCTATCAAAGTATTCCCAATGACCTTATGCCATACTCTAATGCCCGGATGGTGGACTAAGAGAGCACGACAATCATGAAAACGTGTGGATTTCCTTCCGGAAATCGCCATCCAAAGAGGAGCGGGGTCATACTTGATAGGAGTCTTTGTATATGTCGGGCTATCACTAAGGCCAAATATCTTACTCAATTCGTCATAAGATAAGCATCTATCAACATTTTCAAGACGAAACTCGATGATGGTTCGAGTCTCCACCCTTGTGACTTTCAAAGAACTCAAAAATTCCAAGGTGAGGGAGGGGTATGTCAATTCTTGCATTGTAAACAATTTACTCAACCCCATAGACTCGAAAAAGGTCTTAGTTTGTTCAAGAACACCCAATTTTGACAATGTATCTTCACAAATGAACTTAGTAGGCATGATGGTTTTCTTAGCAAAGAGAATAAACTTCTTCCTATGGAAGTCGGAAGTAAAAATTACCTCCGGATAGTCGGATAATTGTTCAATGACCGGAGTTGTAGATGTAGTAGCTTCCATAGGAGGATTTTGTTCTTGAACCTCCAACCTTGCATTATGGATTACCAATGCCTTTGATACTTATTTTGCTTGAAGAGCTTGTTGCCTTTTGGAAAATGTCTTCTTTTGGGGTGCCTTGTTTCCACCTTTTGTTCTTGCCATTCTCATTTGCTTAATTATACCAACGAAAGATTGAAATCTTCAATTTCTAGTAATGCCCAAATCGATTTAGGATGAATGAATGTTGTCTTGTATCCTAAAAATTGACTCAAACTTGAAGATTTTGGTGTTTGAATCACTTGTTGTTGCTAAAGGAGTGATTAATTTTTGTTTTGAGGAAGTTTGGATTTGATTTGGTTGAGGAAATTATTTTTTGTTGATGGAGAGGATGAGGGTTTTGGGTAGTGTTTGTATTTTGAAGTAATGAGAATGAATGGGAAAGGAGGGTTTAAAAATACCCATTGGTTTTGAATTTGCAGAGGGAGACGACCGGACCAAGTGTCGGGACGCTCAGATTCTTCAGAAAATGGGTTTAGATAAAGACGCCATGGGACGAGCGGACCGCGGGAAAGACGAGCGGATTCCTATGCTGAGGCGAGCGTCTTTGGCTTAGGACGCTCGGATTCCTTTCCAGGGAAAAATCCCAGAATTTGGCAGCAAAAAGACGAGCGTCTTTCTTGTTGGACGACCGTCCTGACTGAGACGAGCGGATTCCTGGCTAGGACGCTCGGATTCACAGTCAGACCCAAAATACATTTTCTGCAGCTTCACCAGACGAGCGTCTGATGACTTGGACGCTCGGGTTCCTTCAAGACGAGCGGATTATCCCTCGGGCCGCTCGGATTCTTCCTTGACCACACGGATTCAGGTCCATCCGTAGGTGCTTCGTAACCCGTGTCATTTCATTCTTCAATTCTTGTGTTCTTCATTGTAGGGGCACTACAAAGACATGAATAGCCTAGGCAATTGTTATCCCCACACTAAGGCAAAGCACTATACATCAATAAACTCATAAGTCCCTCCCTCACTTCTCTCAAAATGATGAAAATCTTGATCAAGGTGTAAAAATGTAAATCCAAAAATGACAAAAATGCAATATAATAATTGAAATGCAAGTTAGGGAGTGAGAATATTTACAAATGGTGGTTTAGGGAGGACTCCACCAAACTCTCATCCAATGTGAGATGTCAAGGGGGCATGTTCAAGGTGTTGTTAATGTTACTCAACACCTTGAAGAAGTAGTCGAAAGCTTGCTCATTATCATGATAAAGATCCTCAATAAACCTTTGCACTTGTTGTTATCCATGATGGTCTTGGGTCATAGCATTACCAATATAGGGATTGAATATCCCTTCAAACTTATCATCCCAAAGACCGCATACTTCGTCTACTTAATCACTAAAAATGTCTTGAGTTGATAAAGACAACTCTTCTTCTTTCTTGTCTTGCCCAATGAGGCCTTCTTCTTCACTTGTCATGGGTGAGCTTTTCAAGCTCTCATTGCAATTTTCTTGCTCTTTTGATGGAGTATCATCCACTTTCTTTTTCCATTGAAATTCCAATTTCTTCCTATCATCTTCTCGGCTATAGTGATCAACCATAAAACATGGCTCATGCAATCGGGGAGCTCTCATGGTCTTGTCAAGATTGAAAGTGATTGTTTCATCTCCCACTTCAAAGGTGAGCTCTCCATGCTTCACATCGATCACCGCTCTCGTGGTGTGCTAGAAAGGTCTTCCTAAGATAATAGGAATGTTGGAGTCTTCTTCCAAGTCAACAATAACGAAATCCACCGGGATGAAGAATTTTCTAATTCTCACGGGAACATCTTCCCATACCCCTAAAGGTGTCTTTGTTGATCTATCCGCCATTTAAAGCGTGATGCTGGTGCATTTAAGTTCTCCCATTCCTAGCCTCTTTCTTACCGAATATGGCATGACACTAACACTTGCCCCAAGGTCACATAAAGCTTTGTTGATTGTAGTGTCACCAATAGTGCATGGAATGGAGAAACTTCCCGGATCCTTGAGCTTTGGAGGTGAACTCCCTTGAAGGATGGCACTACTCACATTAGTGAAGGCAATAGTCTCAAGCTTCCGGATTGATTTCTTCTTTGTAAGGATGTCCTTCATGTACTTTGTATAGGCCGAAACGTGATTGATCAATTTCGTGAATGGAATCGAGACTTCTAAATTCTTCACAATCTCCTTGAATTTTCCAAGTTAGTCATCAAACTTAGGCTTATCTTGACGACTCGGGAATGGAAGTCTAATCACAATGGGCTCCTTCTCTTTGGCCTTTTCTTCATTCTTCTTTGAAACTTCTTGATTGGTGGGTTCTTCTTCCCTAGAATTTTGCACAACTCTTTCCTTGTCACTAGTCTCTACAATGTTATCCTTAACTAGCTTCTTTGGCCCTTCATATCTTGTACCACTCCTCAAGTGGATGGCACTAACCAATTCATATCTTGGGGGATTACTTTGAGGTGGTAATTGCCCCTTTTGTCTTTGAGAGCTCAAAAATGCTAGTTGGGTCATTTGAGTTTCCAACATTTTTGTGTGGGCTAGGATGTTGTTGATGGTGATGTCTTTTGCTTGGCTATCTTTCTGCATTTGAGTGAAAAATTCTTGTTGATTCTTTTGCATTTGGAGGACCGCTTTTTTAACATCAAAACCTTGGTCATTTTGTTGATTGTATGGAGTTTGATTTTGGTAACCTTGGTTTTAGTTGTAAAAGGGTCTTTGATTTTGGTTTCTCATTGGAGGTGGGGTGTATGTTTGTTGAGGGTTTTGAACATTTTGGCTTTTGTATGAGAGATTTGGATGGAATTTGGTGTTTTCATTGTAATAGTTGGAATAAGGGGTACCACTCTTGTATGCTTGAAAAGCATTCACTTGCTCACTTGTTCCCCTACATTCACTTTGGTCATGGTCCTAAAGTTCCACAATTCTCACATATTCCACTTGGACTCGATGAAGATGCCACCATGGCATTAACATGTTGCTTTGGTTATTTTGAGGCTTCTTCAAGCTTAGCCATAGCCTTCTCAAACTTCAAGTTGATGGTATCAATATGAGCACTAAGTTGAGCACCCAATTGAGTAATAGAGTCCACTTCATGCTTTCCTCCTCTAGTAGCCTTGCGAGGTCTACTATATTGTGAATTATGGACCGCCATTTACTCAATCTTGTTCCATGTTTGATTATCGTCAACTTCGGTGAACATACCATTTGATCCCATGTTGAGAATGTTCCCGGAGTCTTCATAAAGACCATTCCAAAATTGTTGTACCAAGAACCACTCGCTAAGTCCATGATGAGGACACGAGCGACAAGTTCCTTTGAATCGCTCACAAGCTTCATACAAAGATTCTTCGTCCCTTTGCTTAAAACCCGTGATTTGGGCTCTCAGCATGTTAGTCTTTTCCGGAGGGTAGAAATTTTTGTAGAAAGCTAGAGCCAACTTCTTCCAAGAGTCAATTCCAAGAGTAGCCTTATCGAGGCTCTTTAACCATTATTTCGCGGTACCAATTAGAGAAAAAGGAAATAAGACCCATCGAATTTGGTCTTGAATCACTGCGGTTTGTGAAATCGCATCACAATAGTCACAAAAAGTCTCCATGTGAGAATGAGGGTCTTCACTAGGCATCCCCCTAAATTGGCTTCTTTCGACTAATTGGACAAATGCGGATTTTGCAATAAAATTTCCGGTTAAGTGTTGTGGTGTGGGAGTACCATTGGGTAGGTTCTCCTCGGTTGGTACGGAATGTGATGAAAATTTAGGCATTGTGGGTTGATTTTGTGGTTGATTTTGTATTGGGTTCTCCTCACCTTCTCTTGTAAAACGGTTGATGAACTCAAGAGTATTTGAATGAATATCTACAACCTCACCAATACCTCTCAAAGTGTTTCTAGCAAGTCTTCTATTGGTTGTTAAAGTCCTTTCAATTTCGTGATCAATGGATAACAAGTTACCTTGTGATCTTCTAGACATGCAAAATATCAAACAACTCGAAAACAATTAGACCAAACCTTGAGGAGTTTTACTTCCCCAACGCAAAGAAAGACACAACTAATAACAATCAAAGAAAATCAAATCAAGTTATCACCGTCCCTGACAACGGCGCCATTTTTGGTCGGTCTTACTTAGATTTCGGTTACTTGTCGTTAGGAGCATCTAGACCAAAACAATATTTATAACTTCACAAACTACTCTACTATTAGTAAAGAGGTAAGTAAAGGTCGGATCCCAAGGGACGGGTATTGATGTAGGATTTTCGATTGCAAGTAGTGGTGTCTAAGGGTGTCATAATTTGGGTTGAGATAAGAAGATCATTAAACTAAATAACAATGTAAGTAAACAAGCAAGATGATTAAAATAAGATGTAAACAATTGATTAAAAGCACTAGGGTGTCATTGGTTCATAGGGGATTCATGGGATTTGATCATACAAACATGTTTTCAACTAGATACAAGCAATTATTGTTGTGATGGGATCGAGTTAGTATATATCTTACAATCCCTAGGAAGGTTTGGGGTCTCGGAGCCGAATCGATTTGGGGTCCCGGAGCCAAATCGATTAGATTGTACAACACCTAAAAGTCGACTTAATCCTCCCTATCCAACAATATGCATGGTCTAATGAGACTCGAGTTGGTTTATGTCTTACAAGTCTCATTGAAAAGATAAGTGATTGGTAAAAAATGCAAGGATTCATAGGCTCGTATTTCATCAAACATAACATGTACATAAGTTGAAATCACAACAAGCAAGCAAATTAATTATGAAAGCATATTAGATTAAGCATGAATCAATCCCCATGTTGGTTTTCCCCATTAACCCTAGTTAAGGAAACTACTCACTCATTATTAAGTTTAACATGCTAACAAGGTTGTCAATCATATTAACAAAACAAAACATGATGAATAAATGAAGATGATTAACAATAATTAAAAAGGGATTAAGAGAATTATACCTAATGATGATTCCAAAATAATAAGCAAAGAATAATAGAAGTACTTGATGAATGATTGGAAGGTTGTCAATCCTCCAAATAAACCCCAAATAATCTTAAATTACCCAAAATAAAGGATGAACAATAGAGAAATTAAGGAAATGAGATTTGTATTAATGCTTAATTAAATATTGATTACAAGATTAAAGAGAGATTAGAAGAATTCAAACTATACTAAGGATTGATAAGAAGAACATGATAATCTAATTGGTACAATGGGGTATTTATAGTGGGGATTAGGTACATAAATTAGGGTTACTAAGGGCTTAAATTGAAGGAAATGTAGATCTATATACATACTAACATACTCATATATGTTAAAATTAATTTGTCATAAAATTAAATACGGATTTTATGCATGCAAACAATATAATAAAATAGAGAAGAAATCATATTCTTACAATGGATGATTCGGTTTTATGGGCACAAAAGAGATCTCCTTCTCTTTTGTTCTTGAGCTTTCCAAATGGATGAACAAGATCTAAGTATAAGATCTCTCCCTAAGCTTTATACCCAAGGCTTAACACATAATCTAATTAATATTATGAATACTAGTATAATATTAATCTAGTAGAAAAATGACCCAAAATTATTATATACACTTAATAATTTCGGCATATGGGAGAGAAGAAGAAGAGTGAGTTTTGTCTCTCTAGAAATCTTATATTTTGATGAGTAAAAGAATGAATGAGCATCCACTACCTCTTAGTGAATATTAGGCAAAAATAAGAAAACAAACTCAAGTGTTTTTACTTCCCAAAACCGGTGGGAGTGGAGGAAGGAAAGAGCCAATGCATGAAATTGTTGTTCTTAACAATGTTCATAGGCTTGCATGGCTAGATAACTTTACAATCATTATGTTTTCTTATTTAAAATATAAACACAATATTAAGTCCATTCCCCTCTTATTTTCGGCACTTTACATAACATGGTGTCCATATTATTTTTTGTCAATTGTCTATATGTTACATGTCACATGTCACATATATTGTTATGTAATTTTTAACATATTAAAAATCAACGTATTATCAAAAATACGTCACATACAAAAATTGACTTAGTAATTTCACAATTACTCGTACCAAAATATTTTACCACTTTATAAATCACAACAGTTTGTATTTATAATAATTCATTCAATTCAATTGTTACATTAAACAATTATTTCATCCGAGTAATGATACAATTCAATTACTTGGACCGTATCTCATTTAATCACATTTCAATTTGATACGTAAATTTTACTTCCAAAATCGCCCGTCAATTTTCAAGTAATTTAATCAACTCGTAACGTTATACGATTAATTAAATAATCAATTAAGTGTATTGCCCTTTAGGTATGACCTAGGGGGTCAACTGATCACCACCGTCACACGACAGTAATGTCAAACTCTAGTCAGCCAATCATTACCGATATATGTTGACCATTGTTGATAACAATATTACTTCCCAATTGTATTCTTTAAAATGAGATTTGATAATGATATTTAAATCATGTAATCGCACTATTGTTGAGGACACATTTCCCAACAATCTCCCACTTGTCCTCGACAAGTGTGCGTCACCAATTCTCTTGTCCTATTACTATCTCACACTCAATGCAAGGTGTCTTTCGGTTCGTACTTGCAAGTGATCATATCGAGAGTGGTTTCCTCGATCGGAGAATAAGCGATTGACCGGATTTATCCACTCGGATACCTTCCGAGCGTGGCCACGCATTTCGATTCATTACTCCTCGAGTGGCCCCGAGATATTGTTTTAACCCTGACAAGGGGATGGACAATTCTTATCGCACTCATTCCCTTTGACTAGCCACAGCCATCATAACCCAAAATATGCCCATTTGACCCCATTTACGAAGGTCGTAGTAACACAAATCAAAGTTAATCGAAAACTGTGCCATCTTAGGTGAACAGTCTTTAGTCAAAAGAATCGACTCATTAGAATACTATAGCAGCTCTCGCCACGACCAGGCTATATAAATTTGCCAGAACTCTATAAGCGGTCATAAGGCCCGACAAGGTGTTCCTAACATCTGCCTATGTGATCGACTAGTCATCTCACATGACTGTATGGCACTTGAACTTGCCATCAATCGCATCACACTCTAGTCACTTCGAGACGTCACCTCATACAAGTGCCTATGGGCGAATACCATGCTAATCCGTGTTCACTTTAACGGGGTTCAATTGTCTCTACAACCCGTTTGGATGTAACAAGGTATAATAAAAGAGTTTTAAAGTAAAACTCGAACGACAAATGCGATTATCACATATGAATAGTCAATGCTTGATTACTATTTCATAATCTATAATCTAATTTGATCTTGTATGTAGTTGTTCATTTCAATTCAGTTGAAATGGCATGACTCATCATGTTTAGCCTTTGAGAAGGTTTTGGTTAGTAGGTTTTATCAATTTCTTGTACCTTACTCAACCTCACTACATACTTGTTTTCCTTTGTAATGTATACATTTGCATTACAAAACTTCCCGAGTACGTGTCGAGATCCAATCAAGACATAGGCCCTCTAGCCTAAGAATGGCTCCCCCTGTTTTTCACGGTGTGCGGGACTCATCTTTCTTGCACATCTCATGATCGCAAGTGTACTTAATTTCTGTTATAAAAATCTCTCACTGTTCTTTATTGCCTAGAACGATTCTAGAAAATCTACTTCTTAATTATCATAACCACAATGGTATCTTAACCATCATAACCACAATGGTATCTTAACCATCCTAATGTGTTTTGATTATGGTTTTGTCGGAAACCATGCGTAATCTCAATTGTCAATTGTCACTTGTGTAACACCCTTACACAAGATTGCATCATAAACACTTTGCTTTACTTCCTTAATGCTTCTGCATGCATTTAAGGGTAATCTTTATAGCTTACTTGGTAAAGATTACTTAAATTCGATTTTGAAAACAATTCATCATACTCAAAGCATATGAAGTGTTATACATCATTACTCATTTAATTGATCCGGCAGCGGAAGCAAATGAAATCAATCAAATATGTTCAAATTAATTGAACTAGTCATGAATCTTATCAACATAAGACTTCTTACTGACGCTAATATCATGTGGATTTATCTTCATAGATCCGGATATTAAAGATGTATTATAATACTCCAAAAGTCTTAAATCATTCTTGATGATCAATATGTCATCCACATATCGGACTAATTAAAATTTCCGTAACTCCCACTAAACTCCATGTATAAACACAACTTCTTGACTTATCGAGAAACGTTTTATCACATGATCCAATAATGTTGATTCCAACTCATTGATGTCCTACTTAAGACCCTCTCTTAAGTTTCACATTATCTTAGGATTGCAAGAATCTACTAAACTCAAGACATGTATTGAATACATTCCTTCTATTGAAGAAGTGGGTTTTAGATTCACTCGCTATGTATTTCATGACCTCATAATGAAACATAATCCCTAAGAAGATCCAAATAGACTTAAGCATTTCAATTGGTGCAAAACCCTTTGCAACCAATCAAACCTTGAAATCTCTCTTTATTAGTGCAAAACCCTTTGCAACTAATCAAGCCCTTTTATTTCGGATTTTCATGGCTCTAAGCCTTGTATTGAGTTGTGACTTAAACACTCTTATGTAAGTCATATGTTCATTACTTTCGAGAAGTAATCAACTTGAATCAAACAATTTCTTTGTAAGTTATAAGCTCTTTACTTTCTTAAAAGTAGCATGAATTCATCATTTTTGACAAGTGACGAATTTAACCTCCTAGGTTTTGAAGAAACAATGTCTTACACAAAACGTCTTATGTAGCCAAGAAAGACCAGTTTCTTGCGATATAACATTCTCTGTGGCATTCTTTGTGGCTCTTGAATAATTTCTCCCACTCTGTCTTCTAAAAATAAACTTGTATTTTAGAAAGACAGCTTCACGAGCCGCAAAACCCGTCATACTCGTGATTATTTAAGAGGAAAAATTGAGCATTTGTTTCTTGTGAAAACTTACAAACATGGTACCCTTACCTTTTCATATCACATATGATTCGATTTAGTGGAAAAATAATCTAGACAAAATGATAAAATCCCCAAAAGGATCAAGTAACTCAAAGTAACTTGATCAAAGTCCAAACCTTATCGAATAGCGTTTGAATTCTTATCCAATCATACATTATCCCATAATGCGTGTTAAGAGAGATTAATTTGTGATATTATATCACAATTCATTTGGCTTATATCAAAGTCTCCACTTTGATAATCCCATCACGACTAAATCGTGATTCCTTGAACTCTTTGAAATTCTTCAAAGATTTCTCTATTTACCTTATTAAGTGAACATATTATCGTCAACTTAAATCGTTGGTAAAAGAAAATGATCAACCTATTTTGGATCGATGATATACAACCTCGATCTCCTTTTCAACCAAAAGGCACGAGACATCTTGCTTTGAATACAAGATACGCATATACCATTAACAATCTAATGGTTTCAAGAGTACTTGATAACTCTTTGCGTTCATCATTCCAAAATTTAAGGTTTAATCTTGGGTTACCAATTTGAATCTTACATCATCTACATGATATATCATTCTAGTTTGGTTTAGAATATAATCACCTTGATAATGGGCTTGCCATACATCAAATCGTGGTGTATAGGGTCACAAAAGTGAAACCTCTTTTGTATCTTAACAAGTTTATATTCTTATTTAGAGTTTATGCACTTAATAGTCACAATTAAGTACCACTTTAAATCCAAAAACTAGATTGAGTACACAATTACTCTATCTCTCAACATTATTGTTGCTAGTCGTCATATTCTAATCATCTTATGTGTCGAATACAATAATGAAAACCTCCACTGGTTTCTAATATTGACGAAGTGGCACTAGCAAAATTTATGTTTAATCAAATAAACACCTTTTAAAGAAGAAGGTCCCATTAGATGTCCCACAACTAACTTGTTGATTCTTCAATAATTTGGGGTAGTTTCCTTTTCTAGTGTCCAACATTTAAGACAATGGAAACTATATCGGTTGGGATTGATAGGTTTAGTATCGTTATTCTCAACAACTTTACCTTTAACATTACCTTGTATCAATTCCATTATTATCTTTACTTCTTGAACCTCGTTCTCATCTTAACGGTTTAAGAGAATGCTCCCACTCATTTCAATGAGTCTTTGCTTTGAGAAGCAAAATTGAATTCATGAAGAACACTCTTCATTTGTTCGTTTTAGTCTTAAAAACTTTCATTGAGGTGGTTGCGTTATTTTGGTCAATTACGAATTCTTGACAAAACTAATTACCAAAATAATTTGTCGCTTCAAGGTACTTAATTCAATTAAGTATATGAAAAACAATCCATTGTAAGTAGATGTGTTAGTCAAGAATCAAAACCTGTTTGATAATGAATAACTTTAATCTATACTCTTTACAAGAGATCCTTAACAATGGTTAATTTGAGGTCTTTAGAAGAAAACTCATATTTGTCTTTAGTTACGATATTTTAAAGGAGATTTGAATCAAAAAACGAAACGATATCGTATATGAATTGTGGTAAAGAAATAGAACAATATGATAACGGAATAGTGGAAAACTTAACATTTATCGTTTTATTAATACTTGTAAACAAGTATAGCATTTACATAGTGACCTCTACCCAACTATGATAAATGATTCCAAGATCCAAATTCATATTAACTTGGGCACGGTGGGGCCGATACATCCCTTATCAATATAACTCGGTGGATTAACTCTTTAATCGATTCTACTTTTAGAACTCTTGGTCGATAAAATTACATTAACATTTATCTTTAGCCCAAAACACATCGACAAGGGCACGGTGGGGCCGATACATCCCTTATCAAATACTTTTGTTGAGTTCAAACCAAATTTCGAATAAATGTGTCCATGATCCAAACCCACATTAACTTGGGCACGGTGGGGCGGATACATCCCTCATCAACATGAATTCGGTGGATTAACATTCATCACCCACTTCCCCTACGTAACAAGGTTTGTACCCGGTGTGGCCGAGTGCACTCCCTCACGAAATAGGTTTTCATGGTTTCTACTATTTGGTAAGGCTATGTCTCAATTGATAGTTTTAGCGAGAGGTCATGTCAATTTATTATCTATCACGTTTTAAGTGAACTAAAGCGGTGAACTACGATAATTCTAATTGACACGGTCGATAAACTCGATAAAAGACAATGCATGTTTAGTTATGGCGATTTAGCGATGCATGTGACATAAAATAAAATGCAAGCATAAAGGAAAAATAAATCCTAGTATGGCCTTTCCTAAAAAAAGAAAAACTATTAATCTATTACATATTCGGAAACCAACTCCATTGGTCCCTTGAACTTCGGTTGTGGCACACATCTCGAGGTAACACCGTCTTTATGTATCGCCATTCTTGAAGAAATCCGTCTTTTGGAACTCCGGAATGAATAAAATTACATAATAAATTACATAATTTCCTATTATACATTTGTAACTAAAATAAAATAAATTTATTAAATTACAAAACGGTGATACGAGATCACAATAAAAATTACAACCGAATCGATATTCCCATACATTTCGGGAAATACCAATTAAAATCTAAGGCCATACTAATTAAAATTACATAATTCAAAATTACATAAATTAAAATTATGACAATCATAAAGTAAAATGCAGCATTATAATATGTATGAACATGCTCAATTTTATGCTAAATCGCCTTTAATTAGCCAATATCATATATTACTCGGTTTTTACGGATTTGCGTGATTTCAACGTTTTATAATCACAAAAATACATAAACTCATATTTATGCATAAGTTAATTACCCTAACCTCTTAGGACTCAAAAATAGTCTTCACTAATAATTTGACCATAATTAACTTTTATTTACAAAATTGTTCATAAATGGGCCAAAAATACAAAATTAAGCTATTAAACTTCAAATAAATCCAAAAATTCCAAATAAATTCAAAATTTGAAATTTAAATTCATGAACATTCTGGAAAAATTCCATGACACTCATAATGTTCAAAATCTTAGGTTAAAAATTTGAAAATTTTTAGGAAAAACAATGTTGCGGTTTATCGATATTTAATAAAATAATCATAAAAACATGGAAAAATTATTTTCGTTAACTTTTCAATTTTAGATCTGAAAAATATAATAAAATGCAACATTAGACGTTTTTCCTAAGTCATAGATTATATTTTATTAATTTTCATTAATAATGTCACTATTTATGCCATTTTTCTTCAAAAATTCATAAATCATGCTAAAAGACTTCTTTATAGCCAATTATTTTACACACATCTTGTAAAATTGCATGTGACAACATATAAATTTTCTATGACCAGATTCGAAATTTAACTCATATTAACCTATTTTTCTCTTAAATCCGAATTTAATAATGAAAAATTCATTTTTCGAGCATAACAAGTGCAAAAATTATGAAAATTTACAGGTTATCTCAAAATAATATATGTAACAACATATCCAAAAACCAACTTAAAATTCGAAGTATAGCTAATTTTCGACCAAAAATGACATTTTTACTCATAAAATCACATTTAAATGTCATTATTGTAAATTATGAACAATAAAAATCCGAAAAATTAACCAAAATATCCTAAAACACTTTAGGACCAGAAATATTAACATGCATGTAATTATTTCGTGATATATCATAATAACACAAATTTTACAAGTTTTATTTTGTTATTCATATAACTCGGAAAAACTTTTAACCAATTTGCATGCAAACAACCGTGGCTCTTGATACCGATTGAAGGAAATGTAGATCTATATACATACTAACATACTCATATATGTTAAAATTAATTTGTCATAAAATTAAATACGGATTTTATGCATGCAAACAATATAATAAAATAGAGAAGAAATCATATTCTTACAATGGATGATTCGGTTTTATGGGCACAAAAGAGATCTCCTTCTCTTTTGTTCTTGAGCTTTCCAAATGGATGAACAAGATCTAAGTATAAGATCTCTCCCTAAGCTTTATACCCAAGGCTTAACACATAATCTAATTAATATTATGAATACTAGTATAATATTAATCTAGTAGAAAAATGACCCAAAATTATTATATACACTTAATAATTTCGGCATATGGGAGAGAAGAAGAAGAGTGAGTTTTGTCTCTCTAGAAATCTTATATTTTGATGAGTAAAAGAATGAATGAGCATCCACTACCTCTTAGTGAATATTAGGCAAAAATAAGAAAACAAACTCAAGTGTTTTTACTTCCCAAAACCGGTGGGAGTGGAGGAAGGAAAGAGCCAATGCATGAAATTGTTGTTCTTAACAATGTTCATAGGCTTGCATGGCTAGATAACTTTACAATCATTATGTTTTCTTATTTAAAATATAAACACAATATTAAGTCCATTCCCCTCTTATTTTCGGCACTTTACATAACATGGTGTCCATATTATTTTTTTGTCAATTGTCTATATGTTACATGTCACATGTCACATATATTGTTATGTAATTTTTAACATATTAAAAATCAACGTATTATCAAAAATACGTCACATACAAAAATTGACTTAGTAATTTCACAATTACTCGTACCAAAATATTTTACCACTTTATAAATCACAACAGTTTGTATTTATAATAATTCATTCAATTCAATTGTTACATTAAACAATTATTTCATCCGAGTAATGATACAATTCAATTACTTGGACCGTATCTCATTTAATCACATTTCAATTTGATACGTAAATTTTACTTCCAAAATCGCCCGTCAATTTTCAAGTAATTTAATCAACTCGTAACGTTATACGATTAATTAAATAATCAATTAAGTGTATTGCCCTTTAGGTATGACCTAGGGGTCAATCGATCACCACCGTCACACGCAAGAATGTCAAACTCTAGTCACCCAATCATTACCGATATATGTTGACCGATTGTGATAACAATATTACTTCCCAATTGTATTCTTTAAAATGAGATTTGATAATGATATTTAAATCATGTAATCGCACTATTGTTGAGGACACATTTCCCAACATAAATGACGATTAAGTCCCTTAAGAAAAGTTGAAGAAATGCTCCTCTCGAAGAAAGATGCGAGTCTCCTTTTTACTAGTCTTTCAAAAATATGCGCATCCCGAGTGGAACAAGAAGAAGTCGTGCTGCACTGGAGAACAATCCGAGCGGCCAAAGGGTCGAGACGAGCGGATTTTACAGGTGGAGGACGAGCGGCCAGGAAGGTGGGACGCTCGGATTGTGCAGCTCTTGGATGAGCATCCCAATGTTGGGACGAGCGGATTCCAGTCCAGCAAGCTTTCTTCCTTATTTCTTCTTTTCTTCTTCCAACAATCCTTAAGGATCTTGTCGGAGATGCAAGGATCTTCTTCATCATTGCCCATCTATTACATTATTTACAAAGGCCTTCTAGTCTTGTCTTCACTTTGATGATTGGTCATTAGATTCGATCAATTTAGCTCTATTTTACCATAAAAATGCAAGGTTTGCACTCCTCTCCTACCACCTCAAAGAATATGCAAAACAAAGGACTAAAGATAGTAAATGACTTAAATATGCACTAAAAAGCATAGGAACGAGGCTAGTTCGGGGACTAAATATGCTTAAATATTGGTCACATCACCTGACCGACACTGACAGAAAATAGCAGTAAACAAACAACAATGTATGACAACACGAAAATACCTTGCCTAGGTCGCCACTCGAGGCACAACAACCATATCGATAGCCATCACAACTTTTACAACCTCAAAACACTGACTGAGTACCACTTCCTTAACCAGAAGACTTTCTTAAAACCGCTCTACTAGATCACGACGCAACATAATAAACGGAATCACAGATACCAACTTTCTGAATATTACCCAGACCATAACTCATAAAGTTATAACCTCACACAAACATTTACGCATATCATGAACCCATAATCGAATGTAACTAGCCAATCCTGATTACGTAAGTTACCACTTGATAATGAATACCTCCCATCCGGACTTAACTCAGGTGCTCTTCATAACATATCCTCTCATACACTCAATTATCACCACCCGACTAATGTAGCCATATCATCAGTACCCAACTTCTAGCGAACACCTCATATATCCACCATACATACTGATCAGTCTCCACAAAATTAATTACATTAGAACAACTAACATCCTTTATGCGACTACTCCCTTACTATCACTTCTTAATATAACAATCTGTTTCCTCGCTTTGGTTATCATCCCAAATAACGAACATCAAATCCATCAACAAAGTCTACCTCATCATTATTTCCAATTCTATCTTTTATTATATCGTCACCTAACTCTCCACCAAAACCTCATATCGTGCAAACACTCTGCCATCTTAGCTTCTTACTCCCTTAATACCTCGAAACTCACGGCTAACATGTCGTCCTAAACTCCTATATAACTATTAGCTCACCGCCTTTCATGATGTTATCGTGCCTTTTCATAATTCCTTATTTTCATGTCCCATAACCTTGATCAACGTTCTCTCAACTTACTTCCATCCAATAATACCAACTAATAATTCATCTCCTTCTTTCTTCTACCTAACTCTTTGTTATCCGATTACCTTCTTGTTGCTTCACAACTCAAATTCCATTAATTCATATAAATATCTTCTCATTCTTCCTTATCACTGATCCTCTCTCATCATACTACTCACTCACACTTGTCACCATCAAATCCACACACTAACGATTACTTTTCAATTAGTCGTATCTCCCTTTTGTATCTCTATAAAACCAAAAATACACCTCATATCGTCAATTGCCCAAAGAATTACACACTAGGCTCACCTCTTGATATTTCAAATTCCCAAACTCGACCACTATCTACCCATCACGGCATAATTCGATCTCACTATATACCATTCATTTCCATCCCTCTATAACGACCTTTCATCACATATATCCTTACACATCCCAATTTGTCACTATTCGCATCCCTCAACTCAATCTTTCATTCTCGCGTTTTTTTTACCCTTATATCACTCTTGCCCATAAACACTTACTTTAATATTACTCAACACATGACTATATCACTCACTATATCTCACAAAACATGCTCTTTACCTCGATTAGCTCATCATTCTTCCCTTTCCTTTTTCCACTATCTCTCACAACCACATTAACACATGTCTTCCTTATCCAACACATATCCCTCATAAGCTGGCATTCTCCCTATCATAGCATTTGGTAACTTACGTATCAAGACCGACACATATATAAAAGAATGCTTTAAGACCCATAATAAACATGTGCACGTACCCTACGACTCACAACAAATGTAAAAACATAGTCACCGACTCAAAATGACCGTCCACTGAGGTACTCGGTCGAGTACATGGCATACTAGGCCGAGTACAGGATACTCGGTCGAGTAATGAGACTGCTCGGCCGAGTCACGACTCCAGAAGATAAACAGACTTATCACGGAGAGATTATTCGGCCAAATATTAAATACTCGGCCGAGTATGAAAGATACTCGGCCAAGTAGGGACTACTCGGTCGAGTATAGGCACAGTTCTCAGCAACGTCCAGGTTTCGTAAAACAGTCATATCTCACTTGTTACTTGGTAATTCTGGGCGTGTGACCTATCGTTAGAATTGTAAGAAGACAAGCTATCACCTCCAATTGAAATTACAACATTATCATTTCCAGAACTCGACTTATGACAGTTTTAAGACAGCCCTTCCATAATCGGTCTTCATACAAATCAAATTTTCTAAACCAAAACAATTTGAACATGCATAAGGCAACAACAACAACTCAATACTTCAAGAAACCAGTACATAATTGAACTCTTATCATACCTACATGAAAATTTAACACAACATTCATATATATATATAGACGCATGCCCTTAATCACATGCTACTACCAACAAACAAAACATTAACATCATCATGCTCATTTATACATGTACCACTACCATTCATGATGCTTAATATCATATTATATAGGTAACATGCTCAACGTAATTCATGTTCAAGATCTATCATATGCGAATTCACAATCCACCTTTCATATACTACCATGTTCCAACACTTTCACCATTTCATCCGACCACTTCACAAGGCTCAAGTTACAAGTATTACACACACATGACTCAAACATACAACATTGACCAAGACTTCCCCTTGTGACCGGTTAAAGATCGTAATGGCCTTAGTGCGACTTCGGGACGTCTCCCAAGTCTTTGCGGTAGCTCCAAATAACTCTCCCGGGGTTCATTTTATTTAGACTCCCTAAGTTCATTGGGTTCATTAGTTTTAGGTGCCGGGATCGTTGGCTCTGATACCACTTTGTAACATCCCCTCATACCAAGGTACCTTACCAAGGACTACCCTAGCATGAAAGGCTGTTACGATCTCGGTTTCCCGAGGTTAGTATATCAAAGTTACCAATTCCAAACAACCTTTATTAGAGTATAACTGGTTAGCGATTACATATTTCCAAAACCAAACCAAAGTATAACTGTGAAATGTCTAATAATTACAAAGAATGCAAGCTAAGTCTTTTGACGGTGGAAGCTAGACTCGAGTGATGACTCCCCATAACTGTCCCAGACCTAAACATTTGTATCACTTGTCACAATCTGCTCACCATCCCCGAATGGATCACCGCAGATTTTACAAAACAACAATGGGGTCAGTTACTGAATAATCAAAGTAAGATAAGCGTATAAAGCAACCAGCTGATCATCCTCCAACCCTAGTCTCCCGATATCACACAGTAATCGACTACACACCGAAGTGTGTAGCCCTGCCAGATTACCCATCATAACAGCTAATCCTCGCTGCCAGTGGGGGACCGCAGCCAATCCCCACCTAAATCCCGCTCATCAACGAGCGATAACCCTGTCTCTTAATGTGCACATCCCCTCCCGTGACGGGTTCCACGGAGGGCGAACTAGGGCGTGAAGCCACTCCCGCAAGTGACTCCACCACAATCATCACAACATCACAACCACCACCACAACACCAACACTCCGATGATCAGCAGATAACAGTAAACACAAAACAATCACATCTTAATTTAATCAACAGAAACTGAGTAGGTAAACCCTACGTTTTCGCAATCCAAGCACACATAAGAAATCAATAGCAATTCCTCATGACACCATCACCTACATACAATAATCACATAATTCCAATTACTACATGCCAAAATCCCTTCCCCCCAAATCACAAATTAGGGCAAAACCCTAAAACACAAATTAATGAAACTTGCGAAATTAGGCTTACCGACACAATCGACACAAGGAAAGATGAATTAGACTCACGAACGATCCATACAATAGGGAGAGATTTAGAGAAGATTAGAGTGTCGTTAAGTGTTTAGGTTTTGTGAAAATGTAATTATAAACTGATTACGCGTATTATATAGTTCTAACCATCTCCAATCACTCGACAGACCGGATACTCGGCCGAGTACCCTCTACTCGGTCGAGTATTCCATATACTCGGCCGAGTGTTTCTGGGCAATAGCCAAACAAGCTACACGACACACTCTACTCGACCGTGTAGGACATACTCGGTCGAGTACCAGCCTATGAAAACCGTAGTATTACATATTTGGCGTTTGTCTATATTGCGGTAACATGAGACTTGAGGTACGTTTTCTATTACCCGTGCCTTTGAATTTGTTTTATTTGTACACTATGGTTTTTTGTTTAAAATTGTTTACAACTTCTTCCCTTATACTATGTCCAAAGAAATTATAACAGTTAAAAGCTAAATGGGCCGAAACAAATAAAGCAGAAATTCGGCCAAAACATATATCAGTCGATTGACTAAAATATCAACTCCAAGCTTTGTCAAAGCTACTTAGTCGATCGACCATAGTAGTCAGTCGATCTACACCGACTTGTCAAACTCCGACGTTGTTAGCATATTTCAACTACTTATTCCTTTGACCGATTTTCCCAACTTGGTATAAATTCCGACTCAATTACCTCATTCCCTTATTTAACTCATTTCAAATTTGCGATTGAAGTGAGTATTACACAACTATAGCAATAAAGGCGTATCCTTATCAATAGTTTGTTGATAATTGTGAGAATAATAATAAATAAATAAATAGTGAACAACAAAAAAGTTGACACAGAGTTACGTCGCCTAATAAGGAGAACACATTTCATTATTGTGGAAATAAAATAGTACAGAAGATAGACTATATTGTACATGTGCTTCATAGCAAGAAACTAGAGTCAAAAGTATAATTAATTCTATCAACAAATAATCAATCTTAAAGAAAAAAGAAATTACTCCAAACCGGCTTCATTAATAAAGAACTCAAAAAAAGATCAAGAATGAATTATCTTAAGGTCAACCATTATCGAGAACAATTGCTTCAATCTCCAAAGAGAAGAACGCCAAACAACTTGAGTCATGAGCAAATTAAAGCTTTCTCTCACGAGTAGGGATGATAATTACGACCTAAACCAAACTAAAACTGAATCGACCCAAAGGAAAAATTCGATCGAAACCCAACTCTTAATAACTCATATCAGATCCAGTATTTAAAAACCCATATCCAAATTCACTATTGGAAAAATCAAACTAAATATAAACCCAGTTCATTCATACCCGAAGATAATCCAATCAAATACTTTTGAACTTTAGACTTTATTGAACTTGAAATTTCCATTTTGTCATATACAATGATTTTTTTTATATATAGTTAAATCATGTTTTGGATCGAGTTTTAGATTATATGGTGGATCGGGTATGAATTTGGAAAAATTATAATGGATCGGTATGCATTTAAAATTTTGGATATGGATCAGGATTTGGATATAAATCAGTGGATCGAATGAGTATGTTGATTTGGTTTGGATCTCGCAAAACCCGATTCAACATTTCAACCCAATACATTGTCATCCCTACCATGAGAAACTTCATAAATCAACTCTCCAAACGAGCACCATATGCAGCCAACCAAGCCACGCGCAACTTGCAAGACATGACCCGCGCACACAAGTTGGTCGCGTATTCTTCTTTTCTCTTTTTTTATTTCCTTCGTTAACAATCCTTTTGCTTTCATTTAGTCAATTTCAAGGCACCAAAATTCCAAGAACAATGAGTAAACACTTCAAGACAGATGCTCTCCAAACAAGTAACCGTGGCAAAAACACTAACTTTATTTTTATAATACAGATTAATTTGTGGACGCGGGCCCACGGGGGCGAAAAGCGAAGCAAGGTTTTCTTGTGTTTGTTTGCATTTGTGGAGTCGCCACCAATTTATTGTGGAAAATTGGAAACCGTTCGAATACCTCGTGTCATGTCAAGACCCAAAGTAGTGACATGAACACCAAGAACTCGTTACCCTTAGCATTATATATCTAGAATTACTCTCGTGGATGCCAATGAACACGAATGTTCACAGAGATCTGGAGTAAGGGGTGAGGGTACGTATTAGAAAGCTCTTTTAATCGAACACCTAATCCCACCCGCCTCGATAGCGGCCTCTACTAATGATTCGAGAAATTATCTATACTCGATATATTGTCGATTTATATGCATGCAATGCAACATCCAACGTTTTAATCCTAACATGTGAGAATTAGACTAAGTCGATTAACAATTAATTTAGCATACAATTGAGTCAAAGTGGGAATTTAGGAATTGATTACATGTGAGAATATACAAACAATGCGATAAAAGAGATACAATAAAAACACAATAAAGAAAATTACAATAATTACATCGGATTTATTGATTTATGTCGAAAATACATTTATAACAGATGATTTTAGAAAAGAAAGAATAAACAAATAAACGATCAGATTATGGGTGGTAATACGAATAATAGTTAATTAAACACGTAATTAATAAACTAGGTCAAGGCAAAAAAATGGGAGTTCAAAGACAGAACTAAACCAGGAACAGCGCAGCAGTTGCTGCATCCGTTCCTTGGCTCAGTTCTGACTGTGAAGCCGGAATTGCAAATTGTTAATATTCGTTGGTGATTTTAATGATCGATTATGAATAATTGACTCGGGTAGAAGTGATTAACAGATTATTTACATGTGATTAAGGTGATAAGACATGAACAAAACTAATTAGAACTAATTATATAAAAGATTAATGAACTAATTAGAAACACAAATTAATTAAATTAATTAGGTTAAATAAGTTATTAATGACAAATTAATGATGGTGACAATAAAGAACAGATGAAAATTTACCAATGATGAATTCCATATACTCAATATTAATGAAACGAATCTCTAAAACCCGAATTGATCTGAATGACGAAAACCCGCAAATATGAATTACTTGGGATTTAAGTCGGGAATTTTAATGATGAATTAATTAACGATGATTAATGAATTACATGTTAAAATTTAGAATTATCGTATTAGAAGAAGTATGAACAATTAAAACGAAATAAGACAAACAGACGAACAAGAGACGAAGGAAGAAGAAAGGAGGCAGGAACTGCGGCAGCCTCACGAAGAGGCGCAGCAGGTGCTGCATCCCTTCGTAGAGGCGCAGCAGTTGCTGCGTCCTTTCTCGACGTCTATCTCCTGATAATCCGTAAAAAGGGTTTTAAAACACGGTTTTATAAATCTGTTTTAAGTGTGTTTTCGACATAAATCTTACATTAATGATTACAATAATAAAGAACAATAATAAAATAGGGATTTACACCCTCAGACTTACATGTTTGACGAAACAAGATGAACTAAGTTAACGTTTAGTGATGCTCGACTCGAATGTACAACGAAAGTGCCCTCTAGGAGGAAAACGAACAAGATTGATTAAAGTTGATTGATTGTGGAGTTGGTCAAATTGGTCGGTCATGCAAAACAAGGCTGGTACTCAGAAAGATCCGAGCTTACGTGGTCGAATGTTCAAGCACGTAGACGCCAAAAAGTAAGAATGTGGTCTAGAATGCAAAGGGAGAAGAGAAGGGCGAACACTCGCGTGAGAAATATGTGAGACCGACGGTCTCTATTTATACTAATCACAAGACGGAATTAGGGTTTTCGGAGAAACTTTGGAAGTGAATCTCGAAAAGATACGAAAAAATACGCAGAAAAGGACTGAGGAAGAGGCGCAGCAGGCACTGCGTCTCTTGGAAGAGGCACAGCACTTGCTGCGTCCTTTCCTCAGTAGTTTCCTCCTGCGGAAGAAAGATTTCCGCGTTTCTATTAGGGAATAGCGGATTAATCTCGTTTCCTTAATATTTTGTGTGAATATTATGGAGATATTTTACCAAAGATCAAAAGATTGGAAATATGGAATAGAAATATCTGGAACATTCCAGAACATTCTGACTCGGCATTTTCAACAGTTATTAGAAAATGAAGATGGTTTTTGGTCCGGACTCCAAATGCACTCTAATTACTGCCAAAACGACCGTATCGGCGCGTAGATGACAATTAAGAGGTAGACACAAGTGTTTGAGCGATCACTTGACGATAAACTTATGAACTGTCACAAATCGTTCCGTGTACCAAACATGCGGCCCAATCATCACCGAGTAGTTTGCGGGAGGTGCAGAAATGAGGTATCTAAAGAGCCCCCACTTTGACTGAGGCTTGGACAAGGGAAAAGTCAAAGTATAGCCATCAGGTCAATCGAAGATTACAACCTAACGACTATGGCGCGAGGCGGCTCAAGGGGTCTGAGCCAAGGACCTGTCGTCGGGAACATTTTAGAGTCTGTCGACTATCGGGGAGGGTCGTTTAGATTCAATTAGACTACGCAATGAGGCTCACCAGCCATAAGAAGAGACCATACCTGAAATTCATTGAAACTCCAGGGGAAACAAAACGCGATATTGGGAGCGGCAGCAGGACGTAGTCAGGAACTGCTGTGAGAAATCTACTTGGGTCGGCTTCAAAACAAACTTCGGAAGAGCTTGGGGTCGATGTTGATCTCCATGTCTTGAGAGGGACAATTGACTGTCCGTGTACTCGCTGGGGGAACATAATTGGGAACTGATCTCCATGTCTCGAGATGAACGATTGTCGGTCGTGAACTCTCGCTGGGGGAATATAATAAAGGCGTGTCGAAACACCTGTCAGAGAATACTCGCTCGTTGTGACCAGCAAAGCCTTGGTAAAAATATGACGACAGTTTGCAGTTGGCTTGGAAATGCGGGTCCGGGTGGAGAATAAATGTCAAACAGACCAAATATGTGATATGGCATCGAGGAAGAGGAACACCAAAGATGGGCCCACAAAAACGAATTTATAACGAATTTTCAAAAATTCATATGGAGGGAAACTAAGGAAGAGGCGCAACAAGAGCTGCGTCTCTTGGAAGAGGCGCAGCACTTGCTGCGTCTTTTCCTGGGCGTGTCATTCCTAAGTAAAAACCCGATAAAACAAGGGTTATGTTTCATTATTTCGAAACAAAAATCCTTCATTTCTCTCTCAAATTCCAACCATTTCCCGTCAAAATTTGATCAAAAGCTTGTATTTGCCATGACTAATCGAGGTATGTGTATTTTTTTTGCATTAATCTTCTATAATTGATCAAATTGGACCGACAAATTAATGTTTTCAACCCTAATTATGTCGAAAATTTGGGGCTTTTCCCCCAAATGATTTTGCCTTGCAAAATTGACCTTGTAAATGACTAATTGGTAGTATAAGGATCATAACCATGTATTTGTTTCGAATTTTCGTTGAGTTTTGAGCATTTGAGTGAAATTGTGACGGTCTCACAGCTAAACCGTATATCGCTTCGAAAATAGCCTTAGGATTGCCCATTTGTGATGCAACTTGATATTTGGAATCCTTGTATGATGGGTAAACTTACTACCATCTCAGAATTTTGATTCGTGACGGCTTTTTCAGGACACTTTTCTAGGGCATAATCGACGTTGTAACGAAATGCTGTCACAATTCCGACGCAAACCCATGACTAGGCTTCAACTTCGGCTTTACTTGACCCAAATTATCACATGAGCGGACGGGTTTGTGGGAAGATTTCCAAAGATGGCGAGAAAAGAACGATTTCGGAGCTTTGAAAACTCGAAAATCCCTTAATTAAGGCTTGTCGTCATTTGACGCGGCCTAAATTTACTTTAATTTTGCAGGTGATGAGGCTTCTACGTCTGGGAGAGATCCCATGGACGTGGACACCACTCTTGACCTTTCTCGTTCGCTTGAGGAGGCGTTATAGGAGGCTTTCTCCGCTACGGTGACGGCTGCTGAGGACGGGGTCCTCGAGGAGGAGGAGGCCCCGAGACGGGCCAACGTTAGACGGGATGGTCGCCAGATGAGGGGAACACCAGCGTGGGCTGAGACTTGGGACAGCAGGCGTCTACTTTAGGCTGCAGAGGGTCACCTGTCCTACAGGACGGTGAAGAGCTTGGTAACTCGAGCTCATCACTCTTCACTTATCTTCCTTCATTTCTATTTATTATTCCTTTTCTTCCTTCATTCAAGCTAAAGATAGCTTTTGTTTCTAATCAAAATAGGAGGCCGGGAACATCAGATCGTTCTCGGGCTATACGACGGCGATTGGGTGCTACGAGAGGCTGTCAGCTGAGGAGCGAGCCATCATCGAGCGAGGAGCGTTCGGTGCCTTGGTGCAGGCTTGGAGGGACATCAGGAAGAGGAAGCTTCGGGCTAACCTTAGCCTGGTCCGAGCTTTCTTGGATCGATTTTGGGACACGATCTCCACCTTTCACATGCCTTTTGGTGAGGTGGGGGCACGTTGGAGGATTACGGCTTGATTTCTGGCTTGCCGTGTGGGACAGAGGTGGTGGAGTGGCCGGAGACAGCCATGATTGTAGACTCGGCTGAGGCTAGGAGATTGATCGGCTGGAACTTCATGCCGATGGCTGCTGCAGTACCCGGATTAATGCCTAGTTCTTACGTCCGGGATTATTTTTCGGGGAAGACCCCGAAGTTAGTGGTGATCGAGGGGAGGGAGATGGCTCCTCCTCCCTATACTGCAGAGTAGAGAGTCCGTTTGTGGCTCTGGTGGTTCTTGTCTTCGATCTACCTCGGAGACAAAGGAGAGAGGCTATCGACGAAGCTCCTTCCCTTTCTTTCTGACCTGAGCGAACTAGGCCGTTGGGACTGGGTCACTGCTGGTTTTGCGGTCCTCATATGAGGTCATGGTACGTCCGGAGTTGATGGAGAAGGAGACTTCTCCTGCCGCTGTTGGCCCTGGACTGTTGTTGGAGGTATGAACCTTCATTTCATTTCATGAAAGATCATTGCCTTTTCTTATCGACTCACGAAAGATCGTTATTGATTATCTTATTTTACAGGCATGGGTGTACTCCTACTTTCCGAGCCTCGCTCCCAAGAGGATGGAGCCGGTGGAGAAGGCCTATCCCGTTGTGAGGGATTGGGTGATGTGCCGTACGAGGAGCCGGTGTTCCTTTCACGACGTCTATTGACGGGAGGTGATCGCTCTTCAGTAGAACGGCGTGAGTATTTTACCTTTCGTTGTTTGTCCTTCTTCATTACTTTCTTTTTAGAACTGATCATAAGAATAACCCTTCGTTTGATGTTCCTAGTGTGTGCCCAGGCCTTGGGTGGACTACGCTGGCGCTCCTCCCTTCGTGGCTGAGATCCTTCGACCTAGGAGCTCGAGCCGGTTGCTGTTGAGGACGTCGATGGGTCATGTGTGGTACTTGGGCGAGCGTTTGGCTCGTCAGTGCTCTCGGGACGTCTTGACGGTTCCCATCGATCCTCCTCGGACAATGTTCAGGGAGCCTTCCGAGGCTGAGAGGGAGGCTGACTTGGCCGGTGTTAGTGGTGACGCCCTCCTTCTTCCTTGTGAGGAATACTCGGCGTTCCTCTACGGGAGGTTGGCGTACTGGCTGGTCGTGGTGAGTGTTTTACTCTTATTTTGATCATTTTGAAAACACGATGAATGATCATCAGTTAATGGAAATCATTTTACTTTGCAGGAGGTCGAGGCGGCGGGCATCGAGCCCCCAGAGTACCCCGAGACTCTTGAGTACACCGACGCGACGGGGATGACGATGATCTCTGAGATGCGTGACTTTGGCGTGGCGGTGACGGATGCCGGCTTGGACGAGTGGTAGCATCTGATTCGGAGGGTGAGTTCTCCTAACTTGTATAATTTTGTGTAAGAACACATTTGCTTGAGTTTGCCGAATCATTAAGAATCTCTTTTTTTTTTTAAATGCAGGTCGCGCCATCCTGGTTCGTGGCTTTGTGGAGGGTAGCCAATCGGCTGCGGGCTACTACCATCAAGGCACTTGTTGACGGCCGAGGACGTCAGGTATGAACCTTCCGTTTACTTCATTTTTAAATTTTCTAACTTTCCTTATTGTTTGATTGTTGAAATGATTGACATGAGCCAATTCTTGCGTTTGCAGGGAGAGAGCGACCTGGAGCAAGAGCTAGCCCAGTCTCGGGAGGAGACAGCTCGCCTGCTGAGGGAGCTCGAGGTCCGTGATGCCGAGATTGCTGCTCTCGAGGCGAGAGTCGTTGAGCTAGGCGGCGACCAGCAGTAGTCTGCTTGTTGTTTTGGTTGTTTTTGGTTTTTGGCTGTATTTTGCACATTTTGTACATTTTGGACCTACATTTTGGACTTTGTTTGGGGCTCGAGCCCCCAGTTTGGTGTACATATCCCATTTTGGTTGTATATATGATGGCTTGAGTGCCTTTGCTGCTAGGTTGCTTTGTTTGTACCTGCAGGTTAGCTTTGAACAGGTTTGGTAGATGACGGTTTATGCCGTCATGCTGCCGAAATTTACACAGAAATTCACATAGAACATACATTTGTACACATGGCCTAAATTGGTTTACCTTGCTGAGAGCGGTTTTTCCCCTGAGGAAACCGTGTTGCCCAATGCCGAGGATGACTTTTATGACTCGGACGACGAGTTTCTATTACATTTCACTGCCTTACAGGAGGATTCCAGCCCTACACAGAAGGAATCACTCGATCGAGTGACTAATATTAGTCGATCGAGTGATTTTCCAGGAGAAATTGGTCGATCGAGTGATATCTCCACTCGATCGAGTGGAATTCAGGAGGAAACCGGTCGATCGAGTGATTATTCTGCTCGATCGACTGAATTGGCCATTTGGAGCTTTGATTCGTCATATGGGTTTGATTTTGATGACGATTTTGATGATGATAATGGATACGGTGAATCCTCCCTATTCAAAGCCGAGCTGGATGCGCTTGAGGCTGAGATTTACGGGATGAAATCCATTGAGAAGGTTGATGAAGAAGCAGCTGAGTCGGTAATCACTCCTAGCATGGAAGAGGTAATAAATTCTTTTATCTATGATTCCGTCATTGAGAGTGATCAACCTGAGGTAGTAAACGATAATCTTATTATTGTTTGTTTTAATAGTATTTTGCCTCATTTGATTCGTACTTCTTTCTTTAAAGCTATACCTCCTCATATGTGGGCGAATAAATTAGCGATTTCTCACCATCCTTGTCGTTTTAATTTGGTTAACCTGAAATGGAACCCCACTTTATCGTCTATTGCTCCCGCGCTCCTACATTTTGTGGATAAATTTAGGAGCTCGCATAGGAAATTTGTTAGACTTAAATGTTTATATACTTTTATTTCCTATTTCTTCATTCCACTTTGGTGCTACTTATATTTCTGTGTAGCACATGCGCAGATGTACGACCTAATGCTGCGCGCTTTGAGCTGTTTTGATTATGATTAATTAGAGAGCCTCAAAGAAAAGAAGGTCGAGCTGGGACCTGTCTGAAGCTAGCGCTACCCGTGAGGCAACCCGGCGATTTTACTTTGCATTTTTATTTTATTTCAGTTGTAATAAATGGTTTTTATACCATAAACTATCAGTATGCTTGCTTAGTTAGTTGCGGGCTGTTTTTTTTATTGCGTCTTTGCAGAAATTCTACTCGATCCTTAAGCTGCAGAAAGACGAGTTGCTCGATCGAGTAACTTTCTACTCGATCGAGTAAAAAAAAAAAAAAAAAATTTACTCGATCGACCACTTTTCCTCTCGATCGAGCTGTTTTGGACGCCCATTGCTTGACTTAGCTTCTTGTGACGATGTTTCGGAGCTATTAGTGACCTCCCACGTTGCTGGCTGGTTTGGGGAGGTCCCTTTATTCGCGCATTTTGTGAGTTTTTCCGTATTTACTCTCTTTCTCCTTCAGTTTGCATTTCCTTTCCATGTTTTGGTACAATGGGGGCATTGTACAGTTTGGTTTGGGGAGGTTATGCATCCATATCTGTGTATGCATTTTGTTTTCATTGCATTTCAGTTATCACGTTTAATTTATGTTTGCATTGTTGTTTATTTTTGTTAAAAATTCAAAAATTCCATAAAAGTTAGAAAAATTGAAAAATTCAAAAATTTCACGTTTATTTTTGCATATAAGTTGAGTCGGAACGGTAGATTTCAATGATGAAATTGCACTATATCTGTCTTTTTGCTTAAGCCTTCCAATTAACTATATATTCTTTTAGCTTTGTCTTATTGCATAATCTACGAGTTAATGTTAAAATTTAGCTGAACATATAGACTTGACCTGAAATTTTGGCAACCTACTTATAAATTCTAAGGAATTAGAGCCGTATAAACTGGTGTCATTTGTGACCAGTTTCATGTAGGATTGTGAGTAGTTACTCCTTGCATAGCATGTTCATTAATTTGCACGTATATGAAATTCAATTGCTTTTTGCCTGCGTACATTCGGGTTAGTGGTTGGTGTCACATGCAGGGAGGTGCTTACAATTTCCCTTTCTTTCATTTTTACCCATTTAACTCCACATTAGCCAAATTTGCATGTTGACCCTTAACTACATTCCAAATTTAGCCTGCCTTGTCAAGCTAGTGTAGATTGTTTTTTGCGGTATATTGTCTATTGTATCAAGTTTGGCTTATATCTATTGTTTTGGAGTTGGTATTTATGAAGAAAAGGAGGAAAATAGAAAGAAAAAAAAAAGTGAAAAAGAAAAAAGAAAAAAAAAGAAAAAAAGACATGAAAAAGGAAAAAAAAAAGAGAAAATTCGGAAAAAAAAAAAGAAAGAAACCGAAAGAAAATAGAAAAAGAAAAGAAAAATCGAAAAAAAAAGAAGAGTTTGTATTGTTGACGGTTTCGCTCCTATGCTTTATTTATATCATTTGAGGAGTATTTCTAGTTCGGTTTGGTGAGTTTTATGCCAAATGAAGGGCATGTGCTTAATTCATAATTGAGTTGGAAATGGATGTTGTCATATGGTTTTGTTTAGGTACTAGCTTGATCACCTATACCTCCACATTCCCATAAATGTTTTGCCTTTTCCTACCCATTGCCTCACTTTACCATATTTTTGTAAGCCTCGGCTGTGACAGGACCTTGTTTGGTTGGAATGTGTGTACGGTAGTTAGAATTGTCTATCATAGTAGTTGCATGCATGTTTATGTGGGTCGTAGTCTAGGTGAGCGACTATTTTTTCTTTCTCTCTTACATATATATGTTCACCCTTTTCTTCATGAGAGAAGACTGACCCGTGAGAGTCCATTATTAAAGGTCTTTCAAGGTCGACGGTTAAGCTTTAATATAGACATCCTATAACTCGTTTGCATTTGACTATTTGCTATAAGTGTTAGTTTGCTTGCATTAACCTGGCTTAAGTGGGCATTTGTAGCTAGCTCTGAGTTATCTTTCCCGTTCCATTAGTTGCATTTTAGTTTACTCGGGGACGAGTAAAGGTTTGGTTTGGGAAGATTTGATACGTGCATTTTATATAGTCTTTTTGGCCTTTTTATGCACGTATTTCTATGCTATTATCGTAGTTTTATGCTACGAAATGCCCCGAATATGCTACTTTGGTTTGTTTTGTCTTATTTGCAGGAATGAACCGTAAAGTAGTGAAATCAAGCCTTTTACCGTCCGTTTAGCATGCATTTGTAGGAAGAGTGAATTTGGAGCGGGAATGTAGCTATCTTGAGATGCGCAAAGAAGGAAGATAGCTAGGCGAGCAAAGGAAGAACTTCAAATTGCTAGTGCCTACTTTGGAGAGACATATCTCTGGTTCTACAACAGATATCAGGTAATTCCAATTTGAGGTGAAAGCTTGTCCTCTTAGCTTTCCAACGCCACCGGAATCACCCTGTTTGCCCAAGTAACGAATAAATGGCAGCCGTTTGAAGTTCAGTGCGCAAAGCAGGAAACTATTGCTGGAAAGTACTCGATCGAGTAGAATTTTTGCTCGATCGAGTCCTTTTTCTGCTCGATCGAGTAGTTGCACTTTTTTATTTACTCAATCGAGTGGTTATTTCACTCGATCGAGTGGTTTAAGCTTTAGTTACTCGATCGAGTGGTTTTAAATCACTCGATCGAGTGGTTTCGCTGATGGGTTGGGCTTTTTAGCTTAAATTCCGTCAATTAGGTTAATAAATCCTATTTTTCTTATAAACAGGAAGAGTAGGACATCATTGTAAACTCTCTTTTTCCTCCCCATGACACTTCTATTACGTTACTTTGGCTACTGTTACTTTTGTTCTTCATTTCCGGATCTTTTAATTTAGTAATTCTTTCTTCCCTTTTCTCTCTTTAATTTAATATTTATTGTTCTTATTTTTTTTATTCTAGTTTTCCTTATTTCCATGTCTAGCTAAATCCCCTTAGTATGTTAGGATTAAGGAATCTGTGGTAGCAACATGTTATAATTGACTTGAATAGATTAGTCTGGCGATAAGAATTGTATTAGGCAATTTAATTGTTATCAGGTTGAATGTATGCATGCAGGAGACCAATTTATCTAGTTAACCCCGACCTGGATCGAAAGATTGGAAGGGAAGGCTTGCTTAATTACAATAGGTAATACCTAATTAGGGCGAAAGCTAAGTTAGGAGACCCTAGGGCGGTTTAAGGACCGAAAGGTGACGACCATAGCTCTTCTTATCAATAGTCTAATCGCCTCAGTACACCCGATAGTACAGCTGCCACGGTAGACCGACTCCTAGCATATTCCCTTCTCCTCTGTTAAATTCCCGCTTTCCTCTCCCTCTTGCTTAGCCTCTTTAGTTTAATATAAATAATCAAAACCCCCAACTTGTGACATTAGACAGATAGAATAGACAAGTAGATAGTACACCGCCTCCCTGTGGAGATCGACCCTACTTACCGCTGACTTCTGTTAGTAGTAATCTAGGTATTTATTTTTGTTACATAACGACCGTATCAATGAGTTCTTGGTATCTATCCCTCTTCTAATCGGCTTCTGGGATTTGACTTTCGAGTAAAATACGCAAGGATAGCATTTCTAGCTCGACTGGTTGTACAGCTTACATGCCGTAGGTCAAATAGAAAGGGGTAGCCCCAGTGGGCGTCCTAACAGATGTACGGTATCCCCATAAAGCAAAAGGTATCTTGCTTGGCCAATCTCGATAGTTGTCAATCATTTTCTTGAGAATTGTGACAACGTTCTTATTTGCCACCTCTACCGCGCCATTAGTTTGTGGTCTATACGGCGAGGAGTGGTGATGCTTGATTTTGTAATTGGCTAGCAATTGCTCAGTCTCAGCTTGGAAATGTGATCCATTGTCACTAATGATCTCATGTGGGCAACCGTATCGACAGATGATGTTGGTTTGTATGAACTTTGCTACATTCTTGGTCGTGAGACTAGTGTAAGAAGCCGCTTCTACCCATTTGGTGAAATAATCAATTGCCACTAAAATGAATCAGTGACCTCCTGTTCCGGCTGGAGTAATCTTTCCGATAATATCAATTCCCCAAGCAGAAAATGGCCAGGGAGATGTCATGGTGTAAAGCAATGAAGCAGGGACATGTTGCACATTCCCGAAGATTTGGCAATTGTGGCAATATCTTACATATTTGATGCAATCGGATTCCATTGTGGTCCAATAATACCCTAAACGTGTGATTTTCTTTGCCATCATGAGTCCACTCATATGAGGACCGCATTCTCCATCATGGACTTCTTCCATCACTTTCCGTGCCTGTGAATGATCAAGGCAATATATGATTACACCAAGAGGTGTTCTTTTGTATAACTCTCCCTGCATGAGAACGTATTGGGAAGCCAGTAAGCATATAGCGCGTTGTCCCCTTTTGTCCATATCCGGTGGATAGGTGCCGTTGAGTTTGAAGTTCAGGATTGCTTGGAACCAAGGTTCCTCTGTGATTTCCTCTTCATCGGTGATTTGGTGCACATAAGCTGGTTCTGACCGTCGTTCGATGCATAAAGGCATTTCTACCATGCTATCCGGCATATTAATCAAAGATGAAAGTTTTGCAAGAGCATCTGCAAATTGATTCTCCTCTCGATGTAGGTGTAGGTAGGTTACTTGATCGAAGAATTGGGCAACTTGGTGTATTCTGGCTTGATAAGGTGCTAAGCTTTCACTTCGGATTTCCAAGATCCTGTAATTTGGTTGATGATCAAAGATTAATCTCCATGTACTCGAAGATTCTTGATGCCTAAACCTACTGCTGCTTGTAATCCAATGAAACAAGCTTCGTATTCTGCAGCGTTATTTGTGACCTCGAAGTCGAGTTTGACAGAGATTGGTGTATGCTCGCCTTCAGGAGAAATGAGCAACACTCATATTCCAAATCCTCTTAACTTCGATGCTCCATCAAAATAAAGGTCCCAGGAGTCTACATCGGTTTGGAGTATATCCTCATCCGGAAACGACCAGGTGTCTATTGTTTGTGAATCATTGATGGGATTTTCTGCGAAGAACTCGGCAACGGCGCACCCCTTTATAACTTTCAGAGGAACATACTTGAGATCGAACTCTGAGAGCATCAAACTCCATCTTGCTAGGCGTCCATTGAGAACGGGTTTCTCGAAGAGGTATTTGACAGGATCCATTTTGGAGTATATTTTGACGGAGTAGCTAAGCATGTAATGGCGTAGCTTCTTCGTTGCCCACACAAGAGCGAGGAATGTCTTCTTGAGTGGTGTGTATTTGCACTCGTACTCCAAGAACTTCTTACTAAGGTAGTAGATAGCTCTTTCTTCTTTTCCTACGGTTTGAGCAAGCATGGCGCCCATGGCTGTTTCAGTTACCGTGAGATATAAACCAAGAGGTTGATCTCGTTGAGGTGGCATGAGCACTGGTGGCTTGGCTAATATCTCCTTGATTCGCTCGAAAGCCTTCTGACAGTCATCATCCCACATGGTGTAATCTGTTTTCTTTAGCTTTTTGAAGATAGGTTCACTGATCATGGTGAGTTTCGATATGAATTGACTTATATATTACACCTTACCTAGGAATCCTCTAACTTCTTTCTCCGTTTGAGGTTGCGGCATTTCGATTAGAGCTTTGATCTTAGAAGAGTCTATTTCTATTCCTCGTTGGCTAACAACGTATCCTAGGAGTTTACCAGATGTTACTCTGAATGCGCATTTCTGAGGATTGAGCCTCATGTTGTACTTTCGTAGCCTTGAGAAGAATTTGCGAAGGTTCGCAATGTGCCCCTCTCTATCCTTGGACTTGACAATCATGTCATCTACGTATACCTCAACTTCTTTATGCATCATGTCATGTAAGAGCGTAGTTGCGGTGCGTTGGTATGTAGCTCCGGCGTTGATTAACCCAAACGGCATAACTGTGTAGCAATAGGTTCCGCATTGAGTTACGAAGGCGGTCTTATGCATATCTTCTTCAACCATCTTGATTTGGTTATATCCCGCGTATCCATCCATGAAGGACAATAACGCGTGATCTTGTATATTGTCCACCAATATGTTGATATGTGGTAGAGGAAAGTCATCTTTAGGACTCGCTTTGTTTAAGTCTCTAAAATCAACACAAACACGGATTCTCTCATCCTTTTTGGGTACGGGTACTATGTTAGCTACCCAGTCTGAGTACTCAGAAATTTTGATGAACCCGGCTTTGAATTGCTTATCGACTTCTTCTTTGATCTTGAGAACACATTTTGTCCTCATTCGACGAAGCTTCTGTTTTACGGGTTTGAAACCTGGTTTGATTGGGATTCTATGTTCTGCAATGTCCCTGTCGATCCCTGGCATGTCTTTGTAGGACCAAGCAAAAACGTCTTTGAACTCGTGTAGGAGGTCTATGAAATTGGCCCTTTCGGTAGAGCTCAAAATCGTCTCTATCATAAGTTCTTGGGGTTCTAGTTCGGTTCCTACGTTGATGGGTTCAGTGTTCTCTATTACTGGTCCCCCTTCCCCCTCTTGTAGTATTTCCTTGGTTATGTAGGGAGGTATCTCGATCGAGTCTGGGTCTGGGTCATCCTCAGTATCATCGTAAACAGAATTGCATTCAAGATAACACAAAGAGTAAAGCGCGAACTCGATTTATTCATATTAAAGTTTAAGAAAAGTTGAAACAAAGAAGCCATCTGATCTGTAGTCAGTGGCGGTAAAGGGACAGTCGTTGGGACATTTCCCAAACTACTGTTACTACTTGATGCTAAGCTAGGAGAAACAAGGGGAATGGGAATGACGACAGGAGAAGACTCTCTAGGGACTTCTCTAGACTCCAACTCTGACTTTGACTCTGACTCGAATTCATTGTCTTATGATTCTCCTTTGAACATCTCTCCTTCTCTAGTGGTGGGCTTGAAGAGTCTTCCTTTATTTTTTGTCCACTTGATCGACTTTCTCCATCCTTTCTGCTGATTGGTGTTGGTTTCTGTGATTAGCGCAGTAGGGTTAAATAGATCATCTTGAAGTATCATGGTAATGATCTCATCCTGAGCGGCTCTAACAAATCGATCTTCTCCAAATAGTAGACTAACAACTTGTTCGTCTAAGCAAGGTGTTTGACGGTAGGAACCGTTTCTGTAGGGATAAAGTAGAAATCGTGAAAGATCTCGATTACGGCTAGCTTCCTTTTGAGATAGTGCCAAGGTTCGAGAAATCCGTGAAAGAGTTCTTGACTTCCTTCCCTAACAAAATATCCATTTAGGGTAGGGAGGTAGGGTCGTATTTGGATTCCCACATTCTTACGGTTTTGAACTTGAGCGAGCATCTCGAGAACTTCCTCTTTAGTGGGTTTGTATCCTAATCCAAGTGGTATTCTTTGTGAGTTTCCTTCTTTGTAGGGTGCAAAGGTGTTTCATCGGATAGAATTCAAAGGCATTCCCGGGAAGTATCCCTGGGATTTGAGTATGTGGTTGACCACCAAGTTGGAGTAGGGATTGAAGTATAATGGTGCCAACTCACTTTCTATGACATTTATGCTATGGAAGCCCCCAAGTTCATACACTGGATCTACAAGGACTTGATTACTTGACTTCTTTTCGATTATTGCCTTGATGGGTGACGAGGTGATTGTCACCACTTTACCATTTAGTGGGATTTTGATTTTTTGATGGAGGGTGGATGTTACCACTTTGGAAGCGTGAATCCAAGGTCTTCCCAGAAGTATGTTAAAGGATGCTTCAATATCCACTATTTGGAAGTTAACCTTTCGCTCAATCGGCCTTGTGGCTATGGTTAGGTTAACAGGTCCTACTACCTTTCGTCGTGTACCATCATATGCGCGAACACCTTGGTTGGTAGGGGTCCAATCCGACTCTTTCATGCCCATTTTGTATGCCATTTTCAAGGGTATGACGCTGACTGCGGAGCCATCATCTACCAAAGTCATTGGCACATTCTTCTTTAAGCAAATGACAGTGATATAAAGAGTCAAGTTATGACTAGCACCAAAGGGTGGCAAATCTTCATCCGAGAAAGTAATAGGATTACTTAGCTTTGGTGATGCTTGGAAGACCAAGTTGACTACGTCATCGGGTGTGGAGTTATGTGCCATATTTAGTTTGGCCAAGGCTTGCAGTAAAGCTTGGCGATGTGGGAATGATCTTGCCACTAGTTGCCAGACTGAAAGATCAGCCTTTGTCTTCTGTAGTTGCTTTAGCAAATGGTCAGTAGAGTCGTCTTCATTATCATTTGGTGTGATAACGTTGGTTGGACCATTTGTTATGGGACCATTTTGAGAAGTGTTTTGGAATGGACGTCTTGAACGAGTAAGGTGGTCTACATCTTGATCTTCATAATTTTAGACTATTTGCTCACTGATTTTGACTAGGTAGTGTTCAGTGAGATACTCATCTTTATCATCATCGGCCCATACTCCATTGACAGTAGCAAGTTCCCTCATCCTTATGATTTCGGTCTCCAATTGGATAATTTGGTCGACTATTCATCAACCATGGTTACTACTTCTTGCATTGTAGTGTTTTGAGAGAAGATTAGTGGTGCACGTTCTTTAGGTGTTGCATTGGGATCACGTAGGGTTGCCACTACACTCTCTAGTTCCATGACTTGCTTATTCATACTTTTTGCCCATGTGATGAAATCGATTATGGTAGGGGAAATGGTGGAGTAGTTCCCTTCACTCTCTATTGCATGGATTTCATCTTCGTCTGGAGAAATGAGGTGTGAACAATCTATGGTAGATTCTTCACTTGTAATCACTATAATTCCAAGAGGATTCTGAGTGTTGTTAGGCTTACCTCCAGGCGGTATTGGTAGCCGACCGTCTTCAATCATGTCTTGAAGTACATTTTTCAGTTTGTAGCATTTCTCTGTATCATGTCCCTTACCTCTATGGTATTCGTAGTACGAATTCTCATCCCAGGACTTGGATTTCTTTTCTGATTCGGGTGTAGGGCCTATGGGTTGAAGCTTGCCTAATTTCATCAACCTTTTTAGAGCATTGGAGTATGTGTCCCAAATATTTGTGAATTTCCTTGGTGGGGTACTCTTCTTAGATGGCTCGAGAAGGTTAACTTCATCGGTCTTGCTAGTAGAGCCGTAAGAACGACTTGTTGAGCCTTGATATCCACGACCTACCATTTTGGACAAGAGCCCTTCACAGATGTCATATTCGATCCTTGTTCCTAGTACGGTTAAGTCTTTGAAGGTCTTGATGTTTTGGTACCTCAAATGACTTGCATAGATGGGCTTTAGATTGTCCACGAATTTCTCCACAAGGGTAGCTTCATCTGGACGTTCAACAAGTTGGGTACTAGTCTTCCTCCACCTACTTAGGAAGTCGGTGAAACCCTCTTTGTCATTTTGGGTAAGAACCTCTAAAGTGCGCATGTTGACTTGGATTTCAGCATTATCCGCATAATGCTTGGCAAACTCAATTGCGGCATCGTCCCAGGTAGCGATCTTCTTATGCTCTAAAGAATAGAACCATTGTCTTGGGATGGTGTCAAGAGATGAAGGAAAGATCCTTAATAACATCTCGGGTTTAATGTCTTTGATAGACATGTAATCCTTGAAAGCACGGATATGGTTCAAAGGGTTTTCATGCCCCTTGAATTTAGGGATATCCGTCATGTTGAAGTTGGTTGGCAACTTGGAGCTCACGGCTTCATATTTGCGATTATTTTCCCTATAAATGTCATCCCCTTTAAGATACATCAATTGTTCCTCCAAATATTGGAGTCGTTTCTCGGCTGCAGTCATACCTACGGGAGGGTTTTCGTCCCCGAAGTTATTCACGAATTCATCAGACACTTCACTTTCTCGAGGTGGCATCCTTGTTTCCACGGCATATATTCGGCCTTCGTTGTGTCGAGCAAGGCGATCATACACTTGATCTTGAGTGACTTGGAGATGAGCTAGTGTGGCTAGGATTTGATCATTACCATTCAGGGGTTGGTTGTGGCTCACGTCGCTTGTTTTAGGCATCTTGGAAACTGGATAAAGATCGACGACGAATCAAAACACGATCGACCATTCTAGCACACTTACTTGAAAAACAAATGTTTTGACTCGTGAAGTGGGAGTGTGCCACTTGTGTCAAGTGAGTTTTGGAGAAATGACAAAGTTTGAAAATGTTGGTCCTAGTCAACTGTAGTGTAGTTGTAGGAGTGAACTCGAAGTGAGGTTTTGAAATGGGCTTTGAGGCCCGAATTTTGACTCGACAATCAGACAGAGTTTCGTTTGGTTTTGCGCTAAAATTAGGCCTATGTTTCGAAATTTTTTACATTTTAAAAGGGATTTTGATTTTACAAAAATCGTCATGGTTTTGTTTAGAAATGGCGATCGTATATGGTACAAGCATTATAACGGGAGGCTGAGTGCATTTTAAAAAGGTTTTGATTTAAAAGGGTGGGCTGCCATACCGAACATCAAACCCGAGGTCTATGGAGAGGCTCGTACCAAACAAGAGTAAGGCCGATTCCTAGTCCATTTCCTCAAGTAATGAAAGTCCTTGATACAAACAAGAGTAAGTACCATGGTATGGATGACGTCAATCGCTATCCATCCTTAGGCCCAAATAAAAATTAGGACCATTTAGACGGGACGATTGGTCGAATGGGTTGGGTTGGGCCTAAGAAGGCCGAATGAAACGATCTAGGAAGACCGAGTTATGAAAATCGACAATTGTCTTGTACAAACTATTCCTAACCTTGATCAAGTTTCACCTTTTTGGCTACACGTAAGTGTATTATCCCCAGCGGAGTCGCCAAACTGTGGACGCGGGCCCACGAGGGCGAAAAGCGAAGCAAGCTTTTCTTGTGTTTGTTTGCATTTGTGGAGTCGTCACCAACTTATTGTGGAAAATTGGAAACCGTTCGAATACCTCGTGTCATGTCAAGACACAAAGTAGTGATATGAACACCAAGAACTCGTTATTCTTAGCATTCTATGTCTAGAATGACTCTCGTGGATTCCAATGAACACGGATGTTCACAGAGATCTGGAGTAAGGGGTGAGGGTATGTATTAGGAAGCTCTTTTGATCGAACACCTAATCACGCCCGCCTCGATAGCGGCCTCTACTAATGATTAGGGAAATTATCTATACTCGATATATTGTCGATTTATATGCATGCAATGCAACATCCAACGTTTTATTCCTAACATGTGAGAATTAGACTAAGTCGGTTAACAATTAATTTAGCATACAATTGAGTCAAAGTGGGAATTTAGGAATTGATTACATGTGAGAATATACAAACAATGCGATAAAAGAGATACAATAAAAACACAATAAAGAAAATTACAATAATTACATCGGATTTATTGATTTATGTCGAAAATACATTTAAAACGGATGATTTTAGAAAAGAAAGAATAAACAAATAAACGAACAGATTATGGGTGGTAATACGTGTTGGAGCTTGTGTCCTTCACAAATTAGTGTGATAACATTTGTAAATCTCTTACAGGTTCACAAGGGTATACTTCGTATTTTAATCAGTTGATTAACGATTACCTAATAACGGTTGGCTTGCTAGAAAGTTTGACGTTATTATCATGCAGATGGCGGTGATCAACTGGTCCCTAAAGGTCACACCTATAGGATGTGTTTGAGAGATGTGGTTATAGAAATATAATCACATTGATGCCTTATATGACTAAACAGTTAGTCAATGTGTTGATGAGATAATTATTTAATGAAGATTAAATAATATTAGTTGAGACGAATTAACTGTCAATTCGTAAATTGAATATAATAAGTTATATTTAATTAAATGTATGTAATATTAGCTTGGACGAATTAATATGTTAATTCGTAATTAAATGTAATCGGTTATATTTAATATCAACAAGATGAATGTGTCATAGTGGTAATAGTGAGGGTACTCAAACCAAGAGGTCATGGGTTCGATCCTCACTAGATGACAATTTATATTTAACACATTTTATACATTTTTGGAAACCGAAAATAAGGAAATTATACTCCTTGATATTTCGGTATTTGGGCCGGAAATTAGAAGAAGAAAATCAACCCTAATCTCTCCAACATACACGGTTTATAGGGGAGAAAAGAGAGATTTATCTAACCTAATTTTTTTAATTCATTTTTCCCATTCTTGCCTCCTCTCATCGGAAAAACACAAAAACCCTAAAATTAATCTGTTGATTTGGGGATCGATTCTAGCATAATCAAAGGGCATTTCTCATATCCTCTTGGGTGCAACTGATAGGCGAATATCAACTTTGATATTGTTCTTAGGCCGTTTTTGCTAGGACCGAAGGTTATTTCTTAATCCTTTACAATTTTGTTTATATAATTTATTTTATGACTAGTTTCATCATGTTATAATTCGTTATAGCCCTTAAAATTAAAGGGATGCATACAGATAAATCTCACAAGTGGTATCAGAGCCAAGGCCACGAATTTTAATTTTGATGATTTTCATAAAAATTGTTTGTAAACAACATAAGGGTTTCGAAAAAAAATTAGGGTTTCGGTATAAAAAAAAAAATTTTGCCGATTTTTTTTTTTCTGCCGAGTTTATGCCTTTGTTGTTGATGATTATTTCCATTTCGATTTTTCATATTGTTGTTTAATCAGTTAACATAAACATATGATAAATTGGTAGTTTTTGATTTAATGAAGATTAAGTTAAAATTCAAATGGAATCGTCATGTTGATGATATAAAAATTGTTTTTGCTATATAGTTTTTGGCATATAAGATTAATCATGTTTTATTAATCATATGCTAATCATGTTCTAATAGCAACTATAAACGATTTTCTTCATCGAATTTATGTTTTAGGGCATTTTTGCCGCAAAAGAGACATAAAAGAGGCATTAGGGTTCTTGTTTTAATTTGAGCCGTGAAATTTTTTTTTTTGTTACTGTTCACGTCTCGGTTTATGTTCACAGTGGGCAGAAAATAAAAAAAAAAAAATTGTTGTTTTGTTACGGTTTTTACAGAAAAACCGTGAAGAAGAAAAAAACGGGTTGTTTTTGTTTCTTTTCAATTTTACCGAGAAAAAAAAATTTATGTTTTTTTTTTGTTGTTTTTGCCGAGACAATTAAAAAAGGGGGGTTTTTTATTTTTGTTTTGTTTTGGCAAATTAATTATTGTGAAGCGGTTCATAATTAATAGATACCTAATTATTTTAAAGCAGTTTAAAATATTGATGGATTAAATTCATATTACAAAGTTAATATGAATAAAGATTAAAATTAATGTGATTAATTGAGGAATTATCACTTAATTTGTTAATTTAAATAGGTGGTTTGGATAAAATTAATCAACATAATTAAAGAATTATGTCTTGCATGTTTAATTTTTTTTAGTTGATGCTTTTATTTTTGTTGAATGAATCGTTAAATGAATTTATTTACGTATTTTTTTGCAATCGGTTGTAATTTGTAATACTTAGTGTGGCCTTAGTCAAATTATGTTTTCGTAATGAAGGAAACATAATTTTTATGTAATTATGAGATCTCGAATCTCCTTTATTTTTCTTTAGTTTTTGGGTTTTGAAATTAGAATGTAATAAATAGGTTTATTATGTAAATTTATTTATTGTAATTTTCAAAGAAGACTAAAGATGGAGATTGGAGCTCACTCCCGCTACATGGATCAAGATGGAACATCGAGACAAGCTTCTCGGGTCCAAGGATGGATTCCAAACTTGTATTTAATGTTCATTTTGATAGGATAGGCCACACTAGGACTTTATTATTGCTTTTACGTTTTTCATTCCTATTGCTTTTCATTCACATGATAGTTTATGCATCATATTCCGCCTAAAACCAAACCACCTACTACTAAAATGCATGAAAATTGACACATATAGGTTGTATGTTAGTTTTCATAGACATACCGATGTCACATGTTTATTAAGCCATCATCTTAGTTTATTCATTCACGCATGCTAGATATTAGTTCACTTAAAATGAATTAAAATAAAGTTGATGTGATCTTCCTCTAAAACAAAAATTGAGATTAGTCTTTATAAGAGCAAACAACTATGAATCCCTTCTTCGTCGGTAGGCATAATATGACCCCTTCTACGTTGGGTAAGTAGTTTGTATTGACTTAGTTTATCTCAACATTATAGTCCGAAGAGTTTCTCGTGATTATGATGGACTAAAGATAGAATTTACAGAAATTTATCGACCAAGAATTCTAACGGTAGAATTAGCTAAAAGGTTAGCTTATCAATTTACAGATAATTGAGTCTTGGGATCATTTATATAATTCTTGAGAAAGGTCAATTGTATAAATGTTTTGAGTCTTCGCGTTATGACACTAGTTCATTACACTTAAATTAAAATCGATGCACATGCTTATTATTTATTCTTCTTTTCGCAGTGTAGAACACGTTTATTTTACTGTTACAACAAAATGTCTGGAAATAACGCAATCCAAATGCATAGTGCCACACTTGGACGCGAGTCCTGGCTGAAAATATTCATGGACCAAATGAATCAGTTCACACGTCTGAAAAACGACGGGTCCAACTTTATGGATCGGGAGGCAGCACTATGGAATCTTTGCCATTGACGGTAAGCTCGTGTACTTAATCGAGCCAATACCGGTAAACCCAGGCCCCAATGCAGGAGTCAACGAGTCACTCGCTTATAGTGACTTCGTTATGGAAGCGGGTGCGATAAAGAACGTACTCATCTTTGCAATGGAAACCAATTTGTAGAGACGCTTCATTGCCCAAGGTGCGAACAAGATTTTCACCACGCTCACTAACGAGTTCTCAAAAGCACCGAGAATCGTTACATATGAGCATACCTGTCGCTTCTTTGATGCGAAACTCCAGAAGGGCTAACCGGTTAGCCCACACATTCTTCACATGATTGAGAATGTCGAGAAGCTGGAGGCACTTGATTGTAAAATCAGTGAGAGCATTGTCATAGACCGAATGCTTCATTCTCTTCATGATGGTTTTGCCCTTTTCAGGGCGAACTAATACATGAATGACTTGAAAAAGAGTCCTCATGAGCTACACTCCCTTCTCGTACAGACCGAGAAGGATATGAAATTGTGTGGGAGCATGAAGCAGGATGTTCTCACGATTTCCAACAAGGGTAAAGGTAAGGGTAAGGCTCATGGCGACCTAGCTGTAGGTAAGCCAAAGTTTAAAAAGCCAGGAAACGGTAAGAGTGGGCCCGGTGAGACTAGTGGCTCACAGGGCAAGGAAAAGAGCAAGGGCGGTGACATTGAGTGCCACCATTGTCACAAGACTGGACATTGGAGGAGGAACTGTCCCGTCTACCGTGAGGACATCAAAGCAGGCCGCGTCGTTCCCTGTTGGTATGTCATCTTATATTCATATGATTGAGATTAACCATGCAAGTTTCGGAACTTGGGTACTTGATACTGGTTGTGGTTCTCATCTGTGTAATCATTTGCAGGGCCTAAAGAACATCATACCTCTCGAAAAAGGTGATGTGGACCTGCGACTCGGGAATGGAGCACGAGTTACTGCTGTCTCGAAGGGAACATATGTAATCCAACTCCCTAGTGGTTTTGAGTTATTTTTAAATAACTGTTACTATGTACCCAGTTTGTCTAAGAACATTATTTCTGTTTCCGTACTTGCTAAAGACGGTTTTGCATTTTCAATAAAGGATAATAGCTGTATTTTCTCTTTCAATGAAATGATTTATGGAAAGCAGTTTCCATGAATGGAATTTACATCTTAAATCAAACCACGGAAGTATTACACATGAATAATAAGAAATTAAAGGTTGGTGACAAAGATCAAACCTATCTATGGCATTGTCGAATGGGACACATAAATGAGAAACGCGTAAAGAAACTCGTCGATAATGGGACTATTCCCACATTCGATTTTTCTACATATGGCACGTGTGAATCATGTCTCATTGGCAAAATGACTCGAATTTCCTTCAAAGGTGTTGGAATACGCGCTAGTGACCCATTAGGACTCATACATACTGATGTTTGTGGACCTATGTCAATTACCGCTAGAGATGGCTATAGATATTTTATCACTTTCACGGACGATTTGAGTAGATACGGATATGTCAACTTAATAAAGCATAAAAGTGAGTCCTTTGAGAAATTCAAGTGTTCTGGGTGTAATTCCGGAGCAGGATTTGTGACCACGTAAGCTTGATGAATGACGTATTTTTGCTTGTCTCTTCCTTTCGCTCTCTCCTGTAAAGATGAACAAACTGAGGGCTCGGCTTGGTACCGAGCGTACTCACTCCGACGCTCAAGTCAGTAAACTTAAAGAGATTAAGTTGTGTGTTAACTTGGCAGAGTATATTGTAGAGAGATAAGGGAGTTTATACCAGATTTTGGGTTAGTTTTTTGGGATCCTTTTCTCAATGAGAGAAGTGAAGTATTTATAGACTTTCACCTTTTGTCACGTAGTGGCCAAGTGGCTAGCAGGTGGAAATATTGTTCTACCCTCGGCCGAGGGACCCATGGCAGGCCGGCTGGCCTGGTTGACTCCATACTGAGGGGACTGGATGCGAGTACGCGGATATGCCTCTCGGCCGGCTAGATGCCGAGACCGAGACCCAAGTGACAGGCCGACTGGCTGCATCGGTTAGGCTGTCTAATACGTTGACTTGCTGTCTTTTGGCTTTGACCTTGCTCAATATGTTGACTCGGTCAGCGGGTGCAGAATATGCCCCATCAATTTGCCCCCAGCGTAGTCTATGCCGTGGTATGGACCTTCGATGAGTGTTGAGCGTATTCTGCGCATGTTGAGCTTCTTCCTCGGCTTCTGTTTCCTCGGCTTGGTTCTGTTCAGGCCGTACCATATCCGCCCTCCACATGGTTGTGTAATGGATATCCAATGTGGAAAAGAAAAATGGCGCTGGCCGAGACCAAGGTTGAGAGTGCCGTGTGCTTTTGATTGCCTCTGGCCGGTGCTGCCAAGCTTGGTTGATCAGCTGGCCGTTAGCAAGTAGATACCAAGGAGCGTGTCGAAGATGATTTGTTACTGTATGTCGATTGACATTCCGTGGCTACATGCTTGACACGTGGCTTGGTGCTGATTGGTGGACGCTTCATGGGCTTTGCTCTGATTGGTCCACTGAATGGGTTTTGCTCTATAAATAGAGCAGTTATCCCCTCATTTTGGCCATCAAACTTTATTTTCTCAAAAAAAAATTCCTCTCTCTTAGCTTTTTCGAAGAAATTTCACTCTAGTTTTAAAAGCGTTACTCGGCGTAACACTTTCTTCCAAGGTAAACAAACAAATTTTTCCCAACTTTTTACTTGTTTAAATAATTGTTGTCACCATGTCTTGTGCTGATGCTATGCCTAGTACCTCTGCGCCGGGGGGCAAACCGTCGCATCCTGATGAGCAGGAGCCACTGGTTGTCACTCCGATAGGGTTCGGGGGTCCCAAGTCTCCTTCTCCTGAAATTGATGAGAGATTTTTAGAGGGTATTGATGATGATGATGATGACGAAGAGAGGCCGCGTTATTCGTGGCACGGCGATGCCTGCTCGATCAATCCTGATCGTGTTTGGACGAATAAGTTCGCTAGTTGTTCCGGTCCTGATCTTTTTGAAGACCATTATTCCTTCGGCAGGGGGTATAGAATTGTTGTCCCTGAGGGTGATCAGGCAGTCTGTTGCCCTCCCGAAGGCTGTATCGGCGTGTACATCAGACATCTGGAGTATGGGCTCCGATTTCCTCTTAATGAACACGTCGCCGCCATAATCAAAGCCATGAACGTCGCCGTGGCACAACTGCATCCGTTGGCCATTAGGATTATTATTGGCTTCGTGTGGCTTTGTCTCTTTAAGGGGGAGGCCCCAACGGTTAACCTGTTCCGCCGGCTTCATCATCTTTGGCAGACTACCCTAGGCGGCTCGGGGTGGTACAACATACAGACCAAGCCGGGTTACGTGACCGTCTCTAAGCTGACCTATTGCAAGGACTGGAAGGGGCGGTGGGTATATGTTGAGGTGCCGGAGGACTATCCACTGCCCCGGTCCTTCCAGAGCCGCGTCAACTTGCGGCGTGAGAGTCAGGGGGAGCATGATAGATATGTCTCCCGGAATAAGCTTAAGATGGACGCCAAGAAGGTCTATCTTAAGGAGGACGAAGAGCGGGCAATGAGCCTGTTCGAGGCTGAGAAGGATGGCACGCCGAAGGGATGGATGCCCCTGACGCAGATCGTCCTTCAAGACGAGCTGCTTTGCCACGTCGGCCTCATACCGGCCCTCGGCCAGGGTGAGTGGGGTCGGTGTGAGGCCCACTTTTGTTTTTTATGCTTCTGTATTTGCCCCGGTTTACTTCTTTTACTTAACTCTTGCTTTGTTTCTTGCAGATCGATTCAGCCAGGATCTCTCCGTCTCTATCCTAAAAAGGTTGGGACTCGACCAGGGCGGGAGAGTTGTTAAGCTGCATCCTAAGGCCGCGCCACGTGATAGCAGACCGGCCCCGCACGAGCTTATAGAGCAGGCGATGAAGGCAATGGATGTGGCGGCGGCTCGAGCGGAGATCGGCGGTAACGTCGCGCGGAGACCAAAAACAACGTCTACGGCGGCAACGGCGTCAACTCCAGCTCAATCTTCAATCCCCGTAGTCCAAAAGGAACAAGTGGTCGTCGATGTCGAAGAGGAGGTCATCGTTGTGGAGGGTCCTCCTCCTTCAAATAAGAGGAAGGAAAAGACGCTGTTCTTCTTTATTACGAGGCGAGGGGAAAGAAAGAGAAGGGTCGTAGGCCCCCCGCCCAAGAAGGCTAGGACCAGTCTGAGATCTAACCCATGGCTCGGATTTAGCGGGTTCCTAGGCGTCCCGATGACGAGCTTTCGATATGTCGATGAATGTTGACATGGATGCTTTGTCGGATTTTTTGTAGATCGGCCGCCACCGTCGTTCTCACCGAACGGCAATTGGAGAAGCGACTGTGCGGACGGGTGATAGAAATGTCCTTTGTCGACTCCTCATCCCGAAGGTTTCCCCGCTCGACTTACGGCGGAAGGCATAAGGTTGTCCAAGAGGTGGTGAAGTGGGGTGAACTAGCCGGCGCTCATATTATGGAGCAAGAAAAGGTCATGGCTCGAGCTGCCCATACGCTTGAACGGCTTAGGCTCGAGCTTGTCGCTGCTAAGAAGGAGGCCGAGAAGTCGAAGGAGGACTTCCAGGCCGCCATGAAGGACTTCCTCGCTGAGCGAAAGCTTAGGGAGGACGCCGAGAAGGCGGTCTGGCCGAGAGAGCTAAAAGGCCGAGGCTGCGGAGGCCGACGCCGCTAAGGCGCGGGAGGAGAGAGAGAAACTTCGGGCGGTTATAATACCATGGTTGAGCGAGAGGGAAAGATGGAAGTCCCTGCATCTGGCCGAGGCGAAGGAGCATAAGAACACAAAGGCTATCCTGGCTCAGAGGGAGAAGGACATTGAGACGCTGAAAACCGTCATCATCCCTGACATGTGTGCCCAGTACCGGGACCAAGCTGAGGATGCTACCAGGGATGCAATTAAAGAGCTCGTTCCTGAAGGCTCCTTCCCGTGGCAAGATTTTGACCGGCTTCTGGATGAGAAGGCCGCTGCTGCGGAGGCCAAGGCTGCGGATGAGGCGAAGGTGGCGAAGGCGCTCGGGAGGCTGCGGGAAGGCGGCCGGGATGCTAAGGTGAAGGAGGCGAGAGAGGAGGCCGAGAGGGCAAAGGCAAGTGAAGCCGCCAAGCTTTCTTCGGGCCGCCCACCGTTGGTGATCTTTGCCACTGCTGCCGGTGGCGAGCAAAGCAACAAGTATAGGGAGACGGCGTCGTCACTGATTTACCCGCCCTTCGGATAGTTTCACTGTTCGGGGGCCAACTATTGAGCCTTTCCTCCCTGCCATCCTTTTGGCGCTTCAAATCTTTATGTCTGTAATCTTTTGTTGTTCTTCTTTTTTGTTAAACTTTGGTAGGTTGTGTTTAGGCTATCCCTATGGGGACGGCCGTCGACTTTGTTCTGCCCCACCTGTAAACATTTTTAATAAAGTTTGTCTATTTGCCTTTGGCTTGGCCGAGGCTTTTGATCTCATCCTCCATTAAATTGTCTTCTTACGTTTTTAACATATTGAGCGCTTTTTCGTTTTTACCTTCGGCCTTGCCGAGGCAGTTAGATTGCGTATCTCAACTGTACTTAAACGTTTTTAAACATGTTGGCATGTCGGTCGCTTCCTCCTCCACTCCCGGTCTTAGCCGAGGCGGTCAGATTTGCGCTTCCCAACTGCTGTTGTGAACATGTTAGCGTATCGGTCGTTGTTCCCCGTCACTCCCGGCTTTGGCCGAGGCAATCGAGGTTACGGCTCGACAGCGTTCGTATCTATAGACATATTGATCGCTTCCTCTGCCACTCCCGGATTGGCCGGGGCAGTCAAATTTGCGTTCTCAACTGTACTTATACGTTCTTAAGCATGTTGGTCGCTTTCGCGAGTATCAACTGCAATGGTAGTGACTGCCCGGTTGGCGTCTACTAAGCATGTTTGTCGCTTTCGCGAGTATCAACTGCCATTGCGGTGACTGCCCGGCTTTGGCCGTGGCGTCTACCTTGGTACGACTACGGAGGGGACTCTTCATTTTGATGGAAAACTTGGATCACTCTTCATTAGATATAATCACGCGTTGGGGTGCCCACAACAGTCTCGGAAACCTCCGCCGCTATATGAAGTATTTTCTAAGGTTGTCTGTGTTCCAGTGGCTCATTAGAGGCACTCCCTCCCATGTCCCGGTAGGTATGTCCCCCGGCCTCATTTCTTCAACCACTTCATAGGGTCCTTCCCAGTTGGCCGTCATTTTACCATGGATGTTCCCTTTGTTTGTTGCGGCCGACTTTCTTAGGACTAGATCTCCTACTCTTAAGTCCCTTTTGTGGACCCTACGGTTGTATGCTCTTCTCATTCGGTTTTGATATACCGCCAAATTGAGTCGTGCCGTATCTCGACTTTCTTCGACCAGGTCTAGGGAGGCTCTCAGGCCTTCCTCATTTTCGACTGGGTCAAAAGTTTGCGTTCTAAATGTCGGCACCGTTGCTTCAATTGGCAGGACGGCCTCGGACCCATAGACTAGGTGGAATGGGTGACCACTGTTGCTTCTTTTTCCGTGGTTCGAAGTGACCACGGGGCCGGTAGTTCATCACCCCATCTTCCTTTAGATCTTCAACCTTCTTTTTCAACCCGTTCAATATTGTTTTATTAGTCGCCTCACGCCGCCCGTTGCTCGAGGGTGGCGACGGACGGAGGAGTATGCGAATTTGATACCGAGCTCTTCCAGCCAGTTCATCACCATGTCACTCCAAAACTCTCGGCCGTGGTCAAATACCATGACTTGGGGTAACCCAAAACGAGTTATGATGTTCTCCCAAATCACCTTTCTTACGACCGTCGCGGTCTTGGTTGGTACCGCGACAGCCTCGACCCATTTGGTGAAGTAGTCAACGGCGACGATCAGGTACTTCCTTCCTCCGGAGGCCGTCGGAAATGGTCCTAGTAAATCCATCCCCCCTTGTGCAAATGGTAGGGGACTAAGTACCGGTTGCAGGTCTCGGGAAGGTGCATGTATTACCGGAGCATGCATCTGACAATTCTTGCACTTCTTGGTCTTTGCTGGAATCTTTCAACATGGTAGGCCGAAGTAGCCGGCTCGGAGAGCTTTGTGGGCTAGCGTTCTCGCCCCATATGATGTCCACAGATGCCTTCGTGAATCTCTGTCAAGTATGAGCTCGCGTCGTTTACCGGGCCGACACATTTCAAGAGTGGTCTTATTACGGACCTTCTAAACAATTCTCCTTCAAATACCAAGTACCTTGCGGCGATCCTTCTTATCTTCTGAGAGAGACTGCGGTCCTCCGGTAACTCTTTTGTTATTTTGTATTTCATTATCGGAGTCATCCACGTCGTCTCGTCTTCGATGTCGCCCACCATGCCGACGGTCTCAGTGATGCTTTTAGCATTTCGATATCCACCAAACACGGTTCAACCGACATTCTTGATGCTTGAATCGGCAAGTTTTGAGAGAGCGTCGGCTCGGTTGTTCTCGGACACTGGGATGCTTTGTATTTGGAAAGATTTCAATTTTGCGGTGTCGGCTTTTACCTTTTCCAGGTACCTCACCATCCCGTCGTCTCGAGCCTCATACTCTCCTCTGATTTGATTAGTCACTAAGAGTGAATCATCTTTAACACAATATGCTCCCCCGGCAGCCTCTAGCTAACTCGACTCCGATTTATCACCGCCTCATATTCGGATTCGTTGTTTGAGGCCGAGAAGGTAAACTTCAAGGCGTACTCAAACTCGTCCCGTTAGGGCTGGTGATAAGGATGCGCGACTCGATCATTCATTTTGTGGAGGACCCGTCGGTATACACTTCCCATACGCCGAGATGTGATTCTTCTTGATATGTGCACTCGGCTAGGAAGTCCGCAGCGCTGCCCCTTTATCGAAGGCCTCGCTTGTATCTTGAATGCCAAAGCCGGAGAGCTCCACCGCCCATTTGATAAGTCTGCTGGATTTTTCGAATTTTTCCAATGCTTTCTCCAATGGCTGGTCGGTTAAGACCGTCACGGGATGTCCGTCGAAGTAGGGTTTTAACTTCCTTGCAACGAACGATGACGGCGAGGGCGCTTTTTCGATAAGTGGATAATTTCTTTCGGCGGCCGGCAGTGTATGGCCGATAAAGTAGATTGGGTGTTCTTTGCTTGTTTTCTTCCCGACGACGATTACGGACCGATAGTGGCGAGGTAATCGCTAAGTATAGATATAGCGTCTCCCCAGTCGGCTGGACGGGGTCGGGGAGAGTTAGAAGGTGGGCTTTCAGTTGCTTGAAAGTCGTGCTCTGTTCCTCCCCCCAGCTAAAGTCTTTATTCCCCTTTAGCACTTTAAAGAATGGGGTGCACTTGTCGGCCGACCGAGAGATGAAGCGGGCGAGAGCCGCCATCCTCCCGGTCAGCATCATAACCTCTTTTCGATTCCTCGGCTCCGGCAGGTCTAGTATTGCTTGGACTTTCTCTGGATTGGCATCAATTCCCCTAACGCTGACAAGCACGCCGAGGAACTTGCCGGCCCGGACACCGAAGTTGCATTTCATTGGGTTAAGCTTCATCTTATATTTCCTTAGTGAACAAAATGTCTCGCTCAAATCGGCCAAGTGCTCGCTGTCAGACTTGCTTTTTACAATAGCATCGTCGACGTAAGCCTCGATGTTTCGTCCTTCTTTATCTTGAAACACTTTGTCCACCAGCCTAGTGTAAGTTGTGCCAGCGTTCTTCAAACCGAACGGCATCATTTTATACATGTATGTGCCGTTACCGGTGATGAATGCGCACTTAGGCATGTCTTCTTCGGCCATAAACACCTGATGATACCCTGAGAAGGCGTCTAGCAGGCTTAGCATGGTGTAGCCTGCCGTTGCGTCAATTAAACTATCTATTCGAGGCAAGGGATAACAATATTTAAGGCACGCTTTATTAAGATTGGTAAAATCAACACACATCCTCCACGCCCCTGATGACTTCCTTACCATTACAACATTTGTTAGCCACTCATGGTAAGTACAAGGCATGATAAAGCCTGCCTCTAATAGTTTGTCTACTTCAGCTTTGATGGCCTCATCTTTCTCGGCCGAGGAGTTCTCATCTTACGCTTGACGGGCAAGCGGTGGAGAGTACGTTCACTTGTGAACGATCACCTCCCGACTCACGCCTGGCATCTCGGCGGTTTGTGTATGCGAAGACATCTTTGTTCTTCCTCGCAGTCAAGGAGATCGGCTCGAATTTTGACTCGAGCCGACACCGAAAGCGGTTATGGTGCGCCCGGGTCAATTTCCACTTCCTCGGTCTCGGCTCCTTCGACCATGCCGATGTTGGTGTGCATCGGATCACCCTCCTTTATGTAAGGATGGGCTCTTCCCTTTCTCTCGATTTTTTCGCCACTTTGAGGGATTGCATGTTGCACCCCCTGGCAGATACTTGGACATTGACTATTTCGTCTCTTTCGTCCTTTGAGACGAGCTTTTGCGCTTCCCCCCGGTCCGAGACATATATCAATGTCAGGGCCCGGATGGACATCACTGCATCGGCCTCGCTCAAAGTGACTCGACCTATGAGAACATTATAGGCAGACGAACCATCAATGACCACGAACTCAGATAAAACATTCTTGGCCGCATCGGCTTGGCCAAACATCACCGCAAGCGATCGATTGACCCGGGGGTACCAAGCCGGCCTCGGAGAAGCTGTATAGCGGGTTGGTGCAGGGACTCAGGTCTTCAATCTTCAGACCAAGATTGAGAAAGCACTCCCTTAACATGATGTTTGTGTAGGCGCCTGTGTCAATCAGGCACCTTTTGACCAAGTGGTTGGCTATGTCTAGGTGGACTACGAGCGGGTCGCTGTGCGGAGTGACGACTCCCTTGTAGTCCTTCTTCCCAATGGTTATATCGGGGATTGTGGAAGTGGGGATCGCTGTTTTGGGCACAAAGTTGATGGCTTGGTATAGCTTATTCAGGTGCCGTTTGTGCCCATTAGCTGACCCACCGTTCTCGTTTCCTCCGATGACAACCTGGATCACTCCCATTCATTTGGAATACGATTTTCTATTCGCCCCGTCGGAGCTTGTTTCTGGGCCTCCAGCTACATACTTGCTGAGGGCCCCCTTTCGGATTAGCTCCTCGATGGCGTTCCTCAGATGCCGACAGTTGTCGGTCTTATAGCCGGCTTGGCCGTGGTAATCGCAAAACTGGCTAAGGTCGTCGTCCCCCCTCGCCTTGGGGGGCCTTGCCCATTTCTGCCCTTTGTTCTTGCTTAGGGCAAAGACCTCGGCCGGTGATTTGACCAGGGGGGTGAGCTGGCTGTCACCGCTTCGGGTGTATGGTCCCGAACTCCCCCCGGCGCCCGCCGAGTTCTGCTTCCTATTAAATCTCTCAGGCCGTGACCGATTCCCGTCACGGCATCCTTCATCTACGTTGTCCCGGCGGCTCTTCCTCTCTGGGTGCCCAGATTCACTGTGGCCTACCCAAATCTTGTGATAGTCCTCCACCTTTACGGCTCGGTCGGCCATCTTTCTGGCGGTGTCTAGGTTGAGGTCCTTGCACTTGATCAGCTCGTTTTTGAACTCGCCTTTCGGGAGGCCTTTCATCAGTGCGAAGGCCGCCAGTTCGGTGTTCAGCTCACGGATCTGCTGAACTTTTGCGTCGAACCTCTTCACATAGCTTCAGAGGGACTCGTCCTCCCCCTGTCGGATAGTCAGTAGATCCGATGTCACCACGGCCCTTCTCTTGTTGCAAGCATACTGGGCTATGAAGTTGTCTCTTAGGTCGGCATAGCAGTATACCGAACCATTAGGTAGCCCCTTGTACCAACTCTGGGCCATCCCATGAAGGGTTGTTGGGAAGACTCGACACCATACCTCATCAGGCTGCTCCCATACCGACATGTACGACTCGAAAGCCTCGGCATGGTCGGTTGGGTCGCTATCCCCTTTGTATGATAGAGGCGGCAGCTTCAGTTTAGTCGGCACAGAGACTTCGAGGACATAGGCGCTGAGGGGCTGTCTGACCACGTGTCGAATGACACGCGGCGATCGGCTCCTCGCAACCTTAGTCCGGCTTCTCTCCGTCTGGCGGGAAGGGCTTCTTGTTGTCCGACTTTGGAAAGTCGGACTTCTCTCATTTCTTCGAGGCGGGCCTCGTTGTTGCCGCAGCGACGTTGTCCTTCCGCGATTGGGGGAAGGACTTTGGTCTGCCACTGGCTCCGCCGGCGTCCTAGCATGCCCAGCTCCTTGTATTACTCCGGTCAACTTGTTCGGAGTCACTTTATGGGCCCTGGTCACCTGTGGAGGCGCTGCCGCCCCTGTCGCTTGAACAGGGGTAACCGGCGTACCACCCATCAGGTCCAGGAATAGCTTCAATTTGGCCGCATCGACCACATGTCCCATGACAGTGACTTGGCCGGTCGGCGGCGGTGTTTCTGGCTCTCTTGGCATCCCGTACTTCACCAGCTCAATGACTCGACCGGTGGGGGACTGCCCGATCTCAGAATTAGGGAACGTGTCATCCTGGTAGAATGCAGTTTCGTCACTCACAATTATTTCTTGTTGTTTTGACATCCTCTTAGCTCTTTGAATGGTTTTTGTTTTGTTTTTTTTTTTGTAAGGGAGGTGACTAGCTTTTAGTATCTATCCCCACAGACGGCGCCAATTGTTCCGGGTGTAATTCCGGAGCAGGATTTGTGACCATGTAAGCTTGATGAATGACGTCTTTTTGCTTGTCTCTTCCTTTCGCTCTCTCCTATAAAGATGAAAAAACTGAGGGCTCGGCTTGGTACCGAGCGTACTCACTCCGACGCTCAAGTCAGTAAACTTAAAGAGATTAAGTTGTGTGTTAACTTAGCAGAGTATATTGTAGAGAGATAAGGGAGTTTATACCAGATTTTGGGTTAGTTTTTTGGGATCCTTTTCTCAATGAGAGAAGTCGAGTATTTATAGACTTTTACCTTTTGTCACGTAGTGGCCAAGTGGCTAGCAGGTGGAAAGACTGTTCTACCCTCGGTCGAGGGACCCATGGCAGGCCGGCTGTCCTGGTTGACTCCATACCGAGGGGACTGGATGCGAGTACGCGGATATGCCTCTCGGCCGGCTAGATGCCGAGACCGAGACCCAAGTTACAGGCCGACTGGCTGCATCGGTTAGGCTGTCTAATACGTTGACTTGCTGTCTTTTGGCTTTGACCTTGCTCAATATGTTGACTCGGTCAGCGGGTGCAGAATATGCCCCATCATCAAGGAATACCAGAACAGGGTTAAGAACCAACTGGGTAGAAAGGTTAAAGCACTCCATTCAGATTGGGGTGGCGAATATCTTTCAAATGAGTTTGATCAATACCTCAATTAAATGGTGTGTCCGAACGGAGAAACCGAACCTTACTTGATATGGTTCGATCCATGATGAATCACACGGTAGTGCCTGATTCATTATGGGGTTTTGCTCTTTTGCCAGCTGCTCTTATACTTAACCGAAGTCCGACTAAAGCTGTCGACAAGACTCCATATGAAATGTGGAAGGGAACGGTCCCTAACTTGTCCTTTATTCGAGTTTGGGGCTGCGAGGCTTATGTCAAGTGGAGACACGAGGATAAGCTCGGCCCGCGATCGCTCAAGACATACTTTATAGGTTATCCAAAAAGAACATTTGGTCATTACTTCTATTCGCCTACCGAACATCGAGTTTTTGTTGCGGCTAGTGCGACGTTCTTAGAGAAAGAATTTCTCGAGAACAAGACGAGTAATAGAACCTTCGAGCTGTCAGAGATTCCATAACCAACAACCGAGGAACGGATGGAGGAAGTTGTTCCTCCAACTGATGACACGGTTAATATTCCCGAGGAACCTAGGAGGTCGGGTAGAGTCTCTCATCCTCCGGACAGATACATTGGTATGGTCGAGGAGAATGACGTTTTACTCCTAGAGAGTAATGAACCCGCTACCTATAAAGGTGCTATGGCTAGTTCCGACTCAAAGCTATGGCTCGAAGCCATGCAATCCGAGATGGACTCCATATATGAGAATGACGTATGGGATCTAGTTGATTTACCTAATAAGGTAAAACTTCTACAGTGCAAATGGCTTTACAAAATAAAGCATTCTGTAGACGCGCAACCAGATACCTATAAGGCACAACTAGTGGCAAAAGGTTTCACTCAAGTGCACGGATTGCATTATGATGAGATTTTTGCACCTGTAGTCATGCTACGTTCCATTCGGATAATTTTAGCGATTGCCGCTTTTCATGATTATGAAATTTGGCAAATGGATGTGAAAACCGCCTTCTTAAACGGTTATTTGGAGGAAGAGTTGTACATGGTACAACCCGAAGGTTTCATAGATCCTGAACATCCTAAGAAAGTATGCAATCTTAAGCGTTCCATTTATAGAATTAAGCAAGCTTCTCGGAGTTGGAATCATCGTTTCGACCAGGTGATAAAAGAGTATGGTTTCACTCGATCGGTCGAAGAACCATGCTTATATATCAAGTCGAGTGGGAGCAAGATTGTATTCTTACTATTGTATGTCGATGACATACTCCTGATTGGGAATGACATTCCTCTCCTATCTTCGGTTAAATAATGGTTGAAGAACCATTTCCTGATGAAAGATTTGGGTGAGGCACAATGCATTTTGGGAATCCGTATCTACCGAGATAGATCACGACGGACGTTATCACTTAGTCAGGAGTCTTATTTGGATAAGATTCTTGAGAAGTCCAGCATGACCAACTCCAAGAAGGGGAACCTTCTAATGACATACGGGATGCGAGTTGAGCAAGTCTCGAGTCACCCACGACGCTTTGAAGGGATTGAGCGCATAAGTCGTGTTCCTTATGCATCTGCAATAGGATCAATCATGTATGCCATGATATGCACACGTCCAGACGTGGCATATGCATTGAGTATGACGAGTCGGTACCAAAAGAATTCAGGTGAAACACACTGGATAGCTGTTAAAAATATCCTCAAGTACCTACGGAGGACTAAGGATAGGGTATTGACTTATGGAGGCGATACTAAGCTATGCGCAATCGGTTACGCAGATGCTAGCTTCCAAACGGATCGAGATGATTCAAAATCTCAGTCCGGGTTCGTCTTCACTCTTAATGGTGATGCGGTCAGCTGGAAGAGTTCCAAACAGAGTGTTGTAGCAGATTCTACTACTGAATCCGAGTACTATGCCGCTTCGGAAGCTGCTAAGGAAGCGATATGGATGCGTCAATTCTTACAAGGACTTACGATAGTTCCTAGTTCGAATGACCCGATCACCATCTATTATGACAATAGAGGTGCCATCTTCCAGGCTAAGGAGCATAAGTCTAGCAACAAATCTAGACATGTACATCGGAAAGCTCACCTGATCCGTGATTACGTGGAGCAAGAAGAGATAGTGATTGACAAGATTGCGACGGATGATAATATCGCGGACCCTCTCACTAAACCGTTGAATTTTGATAAGCATGAAGGGCACGTTATTTCCATGGGAATTAAACGTGTTCCTGAGTTGTAGTAGTTGATTATGAATTTGATACATTATATATTTCATATACTATTTATAACTTCATCGTTTTATTTTAATATTTTGTTTTTCATGTGGATTGTACTGACAACTTTGAACGCCACAAAGTGAACTGAATTACATTATATTTTGTTTTGGTCCGTAATCGCCTACAAGAGCTGATAACTCTGGCTATTATATTGTGCAGTCGATTGATGGTGGGTTCAACGAGCCATAAGTCAAACTGTTGACTGATCGATCACAAATCCGAGATTATAACGATACCTCGTAGGAAAAATTTTTGTGACAACGTAATGGAGTCCTAAATGTTTAAAACATTCGGGGCCAGGTCGTGGATAGGACATCCATTGTGTTCCTAGAGTCGATTCTTTTGACTATCGACTGTCTCTTGAGATTAAGGCAGTTTTCGGGTGACTTTGGTTTCTTTCTCACGATGCCGTGAATCTGGAGGCTAAGTAAATTTTTCCGGGTCATTTCATCATGTGCTTACATCTGCAGGATTCGAGTTGAGGAAAATATCCAACCCTTATCAGGTATAGTTATTTCTCAGGGCCACTCGAGGAGTTGTAACTAAAATGCATGGCCATGCTCGAATGATGATTCGTTTATCAGTTAAGTTACTCTCTAGTCGGGGAAACCACTCTTGATACAGATCACTTGTAAAATACGACCTTTTGTGGACAGCGGGGGCCACGGGGGCACTTGGGAAACAAGCGTTTGCATTTTTGTAAGGAGTCGCCACCAATTTTTATGGGAAATTGGAACCGTTCGAATACCTCGTGTCATGTCAAGACACAAAGTAAAGACATGAACACTAAGCAATCGTTACCCTTAGCATTCTATGTCTAGAATGACTCTCGTGGATGCCAATGAACACGGGTGTTCACAGATATCTGGAGTAAGGGGTGATGGTACGTATTAGGAAGCTCTTTTGATCGAACACCTAATCCCGCCCGCCTCGATAGCGGCCTCTACTAATGATTAGGGAAGTTATTCGTACTTGATATATCGTCGGCTATATGCATGCAATGCAACATCCAAGTTTTAATCCTAGCATGTGAAGAATTAATACTAAGTCGGTTGACACGTAATTAGCATACAATTGGGTTGAAGTAGGATTTAATGCTGATTTACATGTGAAAACATACAAACAATAAAAGAAATACAATAATTATAAATTACAATAATGAAAATTACATTAATTACATTGGATTAGGCGATTTATGTCGAAAATACCTTTAAAACGGATAATTTGAGAAAAAAGAATAAAAGAATAAATAACGAACAAAACAGAAGGTGGTATTACGGATAATAGTCAGTTAATACGTACGTGAATTAAACTAGGTCAAGGCAGAAACGGAGTTCGAGATTTAACTCGGCCGAGAACAAGCAGCAGTGACTGCGTTCTTTGGAATAGGCGCAGCAGACGCTGCGTCTGTTCCTTGGCTCAGTTCTGGCTGTGAAGCCGTAATTGCAAGCCGTTAATATTAATTGGTGATTTTAATGATTAATTAAATTATTTACTCGGATGAAAGTGATTAATAGGTTATTTAACATATGAATGGGTCGTGAAAACAGTAAAACATGGATAAGACGGAATTAAACGGATTAAAATAAGATGGATTAATGACAGAAGTGAAAAATATTAATAAGTCAAACGAATTAAATCGATTAATTAGGTTAGATATGATGGATTAATGACGAATATGCGATGAATATGTGAATAAACAGATGAAAACTATATCAAAGACGAATTCCAGAAACCCAATATTGACGAATTGAATCTCTACAACCCAGAATTGAATTTAATGACGAAAACCCGCAAATATGAGATTATTAGGGATTTAAGTCGGATTTGCGATGATTAAAGCATGTAAGTGATAAAGATTAATTTACATGTGAATTAATTATGCTATTATGGCGAAGAATTAACGAAACAAACGAAACAATCAAAAAGATTTTGGAACGAATAACAGAGGACGAACGAAGAAGAAAGGAAACAGGAACTGCGGCAGCCTCACGAAGAGGCGCAGCAGGTACTGCGCTCCTTCGAAGAGGCGCAGCATTTGCTGCGTCCTTTCTCGACGGTTATCTACTGGAAATCCGCAAAAAGAGGTTTTAAAAGCATATTTTAGAAATCGGTTTTAATGGTATTTTCGACGTAAACCTTACAATTGATTATACAATAAATAAAATACAATAAATAAAAGGAGAGATTACACCCTCAGACTTACATGTTGACGAAACGAGAAGGAATAAGATATCGATTAGTGATGCTCGACGCGAATGCAAAGAAAGTGCCCTCGTAAGAGGAAAACGATTAAGTTAATTAAGTTGATTGATGTGGAGTTGGTCAAATTGGTCGGTCATGCAAACGGGGAGGCTGGTACTCAGAAGGATCCGAGCTTACGTGGTCGAAAGTTCAAGCACGTAGACGCCAAAAAGTAAGAACAAAGTCTAGAATGCAAAGGGAGAAGAGAAGGGCGGACACTCGCGTGAGAAATATGAGGAGCGAAGGCTCCTATTTATACTAATCACGTGAAGGAATTAGGGTTTCAGAGACTCTTTGGAAGTGAATCTCGGAAAGATATGAAAAAGATACAGAAACATGCGAGAAAGGGCGGGAAGAGGCGCGGCGAGCCCATGCGTCTCTTGGAAGAGGCGCAGCACCTTGCGTCTGTTCCCAAGTGGTTTCCTCCTCTTGAAGAAAGATTTCGTGTTTGAGTTATGGTAGGACGGAAATAATCCGGTTTTCCTTAATATCTTATGTGAATATTACGGAAATTGTTTACTAAAAGATAAAATTTATGAAATATGGAATAGAAATATCCAGGAACATTCCGAACATTCGACTCGGGTTTTAACGGTTATCGAGAAAATGGAGACGGTTTTAGGCCCGGACTCCGAATGTACTCTAATTACTGTCAAAACGACCGTATCGGCACGTAGATGACAACTAAGAGGTAGACATTAATATTTGAGCAATCACTTGACGATAATCTTACGAATTGTCACAAATCGTTCCGCGTATCAAACATGCGGCCCAATCATCACCGGGTGGTTTGCGGAAGGTGCAGAAATGAGGTATCTACAGAGCCCCCACTTTGACTGAGGCTTGGACAAGGCGAAAGTCAAAGTATAGCCATCAGGTCAATCGAAGATTACAACCTGGCGACTATGGCGACGCGAGGCGGCTCAAGGGGTCTAAGCCAAGGACCTGTCGTCGGGAACATTTTAGAGTCTGTCGACTATCGGGGAGGGTCGTTTAAAGTCCATTAGACTACGTAAGGAGGCTCGCTTGCCATAAGAAGAGACCATACACGAGACTTCTTTCTCGAGATGCTTCCGGGGTGCGTAGGAGCTAAGGTTGAGCATGGGAGCTAAGGGTAAGACCTAAAGGATACATAAGGATTGGTACTAGGGTGTGGGACCCTAAAGGAAAGCATCGGCGGGAGTGAGGCCTAAAGTAAGTTCAACTTAAGGGTAACTAAAGCTTGGGTATAGGAACTCTATTGGTTTGGGAATTTGAAGGCTTATGAACCTAAAAGGATTGGGATCCTATAGCTAAAAAAATCCTAATTTCGGGTCTACGAACCTAAGACAGAAGGCTTTGGGTTTGGGAACTTCTCGAGAACGACACCTTTGTCGCACTCTGCGGGGAAACAAGAAACATTGTGAGTAGCAGGACACAAAGGGAGCCGCCGAGAGAAAGCGCAGGTAGTCTTCGAGAAATAATTGCGAGTAGCGAGGACAAAGCGGGAATTCTTTGGGAGGAAATCTGCTTAGGTAGATCGTCAATCCTTACGTCTTGAGAGAGACAATACGTCCGCTTACTCTCGCTAGAGACACGATTGGGAATTGATTCTTCTTGTCATGAGAGGGAAAGTATATCCGCTTACTCTCGCTGGAGACATAATGAAGGTGTGTTGAATTCTGTGAAGGAATAAATGCTCGTTGCGACAAGCAGAAGGTCTTGGAAGGAATAATACGCAACAGTCTGCTGCGGGTTTGAGAACGCGGGCCGGAACGAAAGAAAATCGTCAAACGGACCAAAAGAATGAAAATAACATCGGGGAAGAGGCGCACCAAAGATGGGCCCACAAATAACGAATTCATAACGGATTTTTGAAAATCCGTATGGAGGGAACAAAAGGAAGAGGCGCAGCAAGAGCTGCGTCTCTTGGAAGAGGCGCAGCGCCTGCTGCGTCTATTCCCCAAATTGGCATTCCTGCGTAAAAACGCGAAAATCAGGAGGCTTTATTCATTTTTATTCGAAACATAAATCACACATTTCTCTCTCAAATCTTCACCATTTTCGCCAAGGTTTGATTCAAAAGCTTGCATTAAAGATGACTAATCGAGGTATGTGTCTCAATCTTGCATTAATCTTCTACATTCGTCCAATTTTGAGCCGAAAAATCTAGGGTTTGTGACCCATTTGATCGAAAATTTGGGGCTTTTCCCCCAAATGAATTTGCTTTGCCAAATTGACACTAGAAATGGATAGTAGGTAGTGTTAGGAACACAACCATGTATTTGTTTCGAATTTTCATCAAGTTTTGAGCCTTTGAGTGAAATTTGAGACGGTTTCAATTTGAAAAGTAAACTGCTTCGAAAATAGTCTCAGGATTGCCCATTTTTAATGAAACTTGATATTTGGGATCCTTGAATGATGGGTAAACTTTCTACCATCTCGGAATTTTGGTTTGTGACAGCTTTTTCAGGGCACTTTTCTAGGGCATAATCGCTATTATAACGAAATGCTGCCGAATTTTCGACTCGAACCCGGAACTAGGCTTCGAATTAGGCTTGACTTGACCCAAACTTACTACATGAGTGATCGGGTTGGTGGGAATATGGCCAAGGATGGCGAAAAGAGAGCGGTTTCAGGGCTTCCGAAGGCTCGAAAATCCCTTAACCAAGGCTTGTCGTCATGTGACGCGGCCTGAATTTGCTTTAATGTTGCAGGTGATGAGGCTTCTACTTCTGGGAGAGCTCCCATGGAGATCGACGCTGCTACTGTCGAGGAGGCTTTAGAGCAGGCCTTCACCGCTGCGGTGATGGCTGCTGGGGACGAGCTTCACGAGGAGGAGGCCGTTGAGGAGGAGGAGGCCCCGAGACGGGCCAACGTCGGACGAGGAGGTCGTCAGCTGAGAGGAGCTCTGCGTGGCCGAGACTTGGGAGAGCAGGCACCTGGTGTGGGCTGCAGAGGGTCACCTGTCTTACAGGACGGTGAAGAGTTTGGTAAATAGGAATTCACTACTCACTACTCATCCCCTTTCGTTCATTTGTCCAAATTTCTTTCAAATTTCATTCAAAACTAAAGATAGCTTTGTTTCAAATCATAATAGGAGGCCGGGAACATCAGGTCGTTCTCGGGTTACACGACAGCGATGGAGCACTACGATCGGCTGTTGGCGGAGGAGAGGGCCATGATCGAGCGTGGAGCGTTCGGTCCTTTGGTTCAGGTCTGGAGGGATATCGCGAAGAGGAAGTTGCGGGCTAACCTTAGCCTGGTCCGTGCTTTCTTGGACCGATTCTGGGATACGACTTCCACGTTTCACATGCCTTTTGGTGAGGGGGGAGTCACTTTGGAGGATTACTGTAACACCCCCATACTCCAAGTGCCTTACCAGGACCACTCAGGTATGAAGACATTACCATCTCGGTTTACCCGAGGCAATGATAACCAAACAACAATAAAGAAACAACATTTATTATAAATAGTTTAACGAATAGTTACAATCCATGAAACCAACTAAAAGTGCGATACATTATTCTCAAATGACTGTCTAACTGAAAAGTAAATAAACTAAGGCTACAGCGGAAGACTCCTATCGTCATGTCATGGCATCCCATCTATCCCAGTACTCATCTCAATACCTGCTCAATATCTGCTCACCATCCCCGAATGGATCACCGCAGGTTTACAAAACAACACCGGGGTCAGTACTAATCACACAATCAATATAGATAACAATAATAAGATAAACAGACAGCTGAACTGTCACACACACACACACCACAACTCCCATCATCTCAATCTTGATCCTTTCCACCTGGACCAGCCCGCGATGGGGGACCGCAGCCGTTCCCACCTAAGCCCCGCTCATCATACCGAGCGATAACCCTGTCCCATTAATGTGCACATCCCCTTCCGTGGCGGGTGCCACGAAGGGCAAAACTAGGGCGTGAAGTCACTCCCGCAAGTGACCCCAATCAGCCGAGAACGCATCTCGAGAACCATCAACAGCAATCACAACCACAAACACAGTACAATCATCATATCAAACAACTAACTACAACACATCACCAATATCCCATTATGGGACTAATACTGAGTAGGAAATCCTACCTGGAAAGCACAACAAGCAGACGGTATCTACAACTGTATCAAAACGCCTCTTCTACGAATCCTCCTCCTACCACATAACACATAGAGACTACACATCACATACTACACACAAAACCCCCAATCCCTAAATTAGGGTTTAACCAATCTTAACAAAGCATTATAAAAATTATGTTAAAAGCTTACCCTTGACGCAAGGAACTCAACGATACGAATTACGACAAGAACTGACCGTCTGAACTCCGGGAATTGCTAAGAATGCGATTAGGAAGATGAAGTGGCTGCTTTCTCTCTTAAACAGGGTTTTAGGTTTTGTAAAAGTGATTTAAAACAATGACGATTATGTTTAAATACCTTAATCGCATAATTAACAAAACCCGAGAAAACTCCCCGTAAATAGGACACTCGATCAGTACCCAAGGTACTCGATCGAGTACCCCTTACTCGATCGAGTACCCCTTACTCGATCGAGTACCCAACAGGTCAGAAACTATTTTATTTCGCAACTTACCCTTACTCGACAGAGTAAGGGCTACTCGATAGAGTACCCCAAGACTTATAAATACGGAGTATTACAATTACGGCATGATTTACGGTCCGTGCGTGGGACCGAGGAGGTGGTGTGGCCGTAGCGCCATGAGGGCGGACTCGGCCGAGGCGAGGAGATTGATCGGTTGGAACTTGTCGCCGAAGGTCATTCTGATCTTGGGTTTGATACCCGATTCTTACGTTCGAGACTACTTTGCGGGAAGACCCCGTGGCGGTGACGATTGATGGGAGGGAGACGACTCCTCCTCCCTGTCTGGTGGCGGAGAGGGCTCTCGTGGCTCAGTGGTTTCTGTCTTCGATTTACCTCGGAGACAAGGGCGAGAGGTCTGTCGACAAGCTTCTTCCCTTCCTTTTCGACCGAGTTCCCGGGACGTTGGGACGGGTCACTTTGCTTGGTTTTTGCGGTCCTCATCCGTTTCATGAGGGCCATGGTTCGTCCGGAGACAAGGGCGAGAGGCTGTCGACGAAGCTTCTTCCCTTCCTTTCGACCGAGTTCCTGGGACGTTGGGGACTGGTCATCTTCTTGGTTTTGCGGTCCTCATCCGTTTCATGAGGGCCATGGTTCGTCCGAAGTTGATGGAGAAGGGGACTTCTCTGGTCTTTGTCGGACTTGGACTACTGCTGGAGGTATGAACCTACCTTTAGACCAAAGTAAATTCCTTTCTTTATCAAATTACGAAAGAGCGTCATTGATTATTTTGCTTTTGCAGGCGTGGGTGTACTCCTACTTCCCGAGTCTAGCGCCCAAGAGGACGGAGCCGTTGGAGAAGGCCTATCCCGTGGTGAGGGATTGGGTGATGTGTCGGACGAAGAGCAAGCGTTCTTCTCACAACGTCTATCGGCGGGATGTGAACGCTCTTCAGCTGAGTAGCGTGAGTATCCCACTTATATTTGCTTTTGCTTCTTATATTTGCTTTTAATTGATCGTAGGAATGATCCTTTTTATCTTGTCTCAGTGGGTGCCCCGACCTTGGGCTGAGTACGCTGGAGCGCCTCCTTTTGTGGCTGAGGTCCTTCGGCCTAGGAGCTCGGGCCGACTACTGTTGAGGACGTCGATGGGTCCTGTGTGGTACTTGGGCGAGCGCTTAGCTCGTCAGTGCTCGCGGAGCGTGTTGACGGTTCCCGTCAATCCTCCCAGGACGATGTTTAGGGAGCCTTCTGAGGCTGAGAGGGAGGCGGACTTGGCTGGTGCCAATGGAGACGACCTTCTTCTTCCTGGCGAGGACTATTCGGCGTTCCTTTACGGGAGACTGGCGTACTGGCCAGTGGTGGTGAGCATCTTTTATTTTTCCTTTTGATTTGATTTTTAAGAATGATGAAAGATCATCGATTGATGAAAACCATTTGTCTTTGTAGGAGGTTGAGGCGGCGGGCATCGAGCCCCCAGAGTACCCCGAGACCCTCGAGTACACTGACGCGACCGGGAGGACGACGATCTCCGAGCTGCGTGACTTTGACGTAGCGTGACGGATCTTGGCACGGACGATTGGCAAAGCATCGATTCGGAGGGTGAGCCTCTAATCTGTATATCCTTTGTGTAAGAACACATTTGATTGAATTTGTTTAATTGTTGAGAATTTCTTTTTGAAAATGCAGGTTGCGCCGTCTCGGTTTGTGGCGTTGTGGAGGGTGGCCAACCGGCTACGAGCTACTGCCGTCGAGGCACTTGTCGGCGGTCGAGGTCGTCAGGTATGAACCTTACACCTATTTCCTTTTTGATTTTTCTTTTTGTTTGATTTTCTGATTTTGCTTGAATTGATTGACATGAGCCAATTTTCTTGTTTACAGGGTGACCGCGAGTTGGAGCGAGAGTTGACCCAGTCTCGGGAGGAGACAGCTCGCGTGTTGAGGGAGCTCGAGGTTCGGGTTGCCGAGATCGCCGCTCTCTTGGCGAGAGTTGCAGAGTTGGAGGGCGCCCAGCAGCAGTTTTGTGTAGCTTTTTTGTTTGTTGGCTGTGTCTTGTACATTGGGACTATCATTTTGAACATTTTTGGACTTTGTTTGGGGCTCGAGCCCCCAGTTTGTACATTTCCTCCGTTTGGTATATATACGATGGCCTGAGTGCCTTTGCTGCTGGGTTGTGTTGCTTGTGTCTGCAGGGTTAGTTTGAACAGGTTTGGTAGATGACGGTTTACGCCGTCATGCTGCCGAAATTTACATAGAAAAAAACACGCAAAGCATACATTTTTATATACATATGGCCTTAATTAGCGCAAAATGAGAGACTCAAAAGAACGCGAAAAATGCAAAAATGCAAAATTTTTGCCGGAAATGACCGGACGGTAGGGAGGGTTACCCCCTAAAAACAAGAAAAAATAGAAATCTATAAGTTTAGAAATGAAATTAAAGAATAGAAATTGATATTTACAAGTTGAAATTAAAATGAAAATTATTTCCTAAAATGAAAATGAAATTTATTTCCTAAAATGAAAATATACAAGCGTGATATAATGGCAGAAATGTCGATGTCGCCTCGAAATACGTGCCCGCGAATTTAGGAAACCTGAAACATAGTAATTTCCCGTATTTACAAAAATAATAACCTGTAGGAATAGGAAATTATTCGTTATGGAATTAGGAAAGATCCAACGCGGAAAATCACAGAAGTGAAGCTTGGGAAGAGGCGCAGCATGAGCTGCGTCCCTTTGAAAGAGCGCGCGGCAGTCTTTGCGCTGTTGTTCCAAGTTGTTCCGTTCTGACGGATTTTTGGAAACAGCAATTAGTATAAATAGAAGCGTCGATGGAGCTTTTATTCACACAAATCTTCCGTCTATTCTTCGTCTAATTACACAAAACCCTTCAAAATAAATTTTCTCATCATGAATACTTTAGAGATCCGCTTGAAGGAATGGACCAACGAGTTTTCAAATATGGAGAAGCATGATATGGGTTCTTATAACTTTGGATCGTTGTTGAGTTTGAAACTCATCAAGGTTGTGAAACCGTTCTTGGATGCTTGCCTTGACTATTGGGACCCAAATTACCATGTTTTTGCGTTCCCTGGAGGTGACATTTGCCCCTTTCTGAAGAGATTTGCTATTGGTGGATGGGACCCGAACATTTGCCTGCCATTCCTTCCACTTCTCAAGGGTACAAAAGCAAATTTAGAGACTTGCTCGGATTGACTAGACTTGAGGTGGACCGTCTAGTTACCTCAAAAGGTGTGAGAATGTTGGACTTCATAGATCGATTCATCAATAGGGCCGACCCCACCGTTTCTCATGTTGCTAGGCGGAGGGCATTTGGCTTTTGCTTGTTGCATGTGTATGTCTTCCAAGGGCATGTTGATGAAGACTTGAGAGGTGATCCCCGACTTCTGGGCCTTGTTGAGCAGATGGAGCTGCGTAGGAGCCCACCTTGCTTATGCTTAGGAGAGATTATATTGGGTTTGGATAATAGGAAATCCAACCGTGATCTGCCGTTCTTGGGGAGTCCCGTCATCTTGCAGGTAAAAGACACCTTTTTTTCTTCTCTTTTTTCTTTTTTTTTTCTTTTTCTTTTTTTCGTTTTTTTTTTTTTTTTGATGTCTAATACCTGCTTTTGGTAGGTTTGGCTTATGGAGCGGCTCCGATTGATCGAGCCCCCAGTTCATGCACTTTCTTATCATGCCCGCTCGATCGCGATGAGGACAAGGTTGTATATGGTGGACTTCACCCGGGTCTGTGATTATTGGAAGAACAAGCTGAAGAGTGATGATGGCCCGTTGATCAGGTGGGTCGTTCCATGGTGGCACCTCAAGTTCGTCACTGGAGTGTCTTCTTTGGATCCCACTAGGTCGGTGCGCATTCCTGGATTTGGAGTTTATGATGTGCATCTTTCCGGAAAGGCTGATGAGACAAGTTGGGCTGAAACAGACGATCCCGAGGCTTGATACCGTCCCGCAGATTGCTATGGCGCTTACTACAGAGAGCCGAAGAGAGTGGACTATCAAATGGGCCCAAAGAAACATGTGGTTCTTGAATTTCTCCGCCAATGCTTTATGGGTGTCGGATTCTTATCTGAGGTAGAGAAAGGCTACAACTCCGGAAGAGCGCGAGAAGCTGAGGAAGCGCGAGCCCATCGACTACAAGGTGCGCGAGGGAGAGAAAGAGAAAGAGAAGCATCTGACAGAAGGAGAAGAAGAAGCCGGGTTTCAAGTTGTTCATCCTTCGAAGAAACCAAAGACTGCTCCTGTCGCGGAAATGGTGATTGGCAAGAATGGAAAAGCTAGACCTCGGGAAAGGCAGTTGGTGATTAGGTCTGAAGTGGCGCAAGAGCGTCCGGCTCGAGGTCGTGATAAGAAATATGACAGGAATGACAAGGGCAAGGGGAAGATGGAGGAGTAGCCCAAGTCTCTTTATTATTATTTGATTATTATTATTATTATTATTTCTGTTGTAATAAAAAGGAGGGATTTTTAGAATCCTAACCTATTCTATTTTTTATTATGTAGCGTATTATTATTAGAAGAAAATGAATGAAATAAAAAGGTTAAGTGGTTATGGAACCGTCGTGATTTTCTATTTATTATTCTTGTTGAATTTCAAATGCAATGCAAATGTCCTTCTATTTACATTTTAGATATAATGGGTTGAATCTCGTGAAGGATTGCCTACGTATTCACTTAAAAAAGCGAAATCAAACCCTTGCGCGTAGTTCAAGTAAATGTAAAAGAATAATTGTTCGAAGCAAGAGCTTGTAATGAACTTAGAAAAGAAGCATGAGCTTTTGCTTACTCTGAAGGTGCGAATTTAGTTTGTTTGATGATATGAGGATGACAAATTTGTCAAAATGCAAGAGCACAGTGACATTCCGCTTGGCCAGGGGCCGTTTATTTAGTGCCACAAGAGCGACACGTGGGTTTACGCGAGGCGCGTTTTCATTCCTATTCTAGGCATAGTATCGTTTCAGTTGGTCAAGGTTTGTTGGGTTTGAAAACTCATTCCCATCTAGGTCTATGATCCTAACCGCACCCCCTGGGAGTATGGATTTGACTAGAAATAGTCCAGCCCAATTAGGTTTGAATTTTCCCCGTGGGTCAACAGGTAAAAGAGCTCTAACCGATTTGAGCACTAAGTCTCCTTCTTTGATGTTTCTTGGCCTAACCCTTTTGTTGAAAGCTCGTTTGATACGTGCTTGATATGTTTGGACATTATGTAAGGCGCGTAGCCTACGTTAATCCAGGAGGATGAGTTCTTCATATCTATCCCTCTTCCAATCGGCTTCCGGGATTTGACTTTCTAGTAAAATACGCAAGGATGGTATTTCTAGCTCGACTGGTTGTACAGCTTCCATGCCGTAGGTCAAATAGAAAGGAGTAGCCCCAGTGGGCGTCCTGACAGATGTACGATACCCCCATAAGGCAAAGGGTATCTTGCTTGGCCAATCTCTATAGTTGTCAATCATTTTCTTGAGGATTGTGACAACATTCTTGTTTGCCGCCTCTACCGCGCCGTTAGTCTGTGGTCTATAGGGCGAAGAGTGGTGATGCTTAATCTTGTATTTGGCTAGCAATTGCTCGGTTTCAGCTTGGAAATGTGATCCGTTATCGCTAATGATCTCATGTGGGCAACCGTATCGACAGATGATGTTGTTTTGTATGAATTTTGCCACATTTTTAGCCGTAAGACCAGTGTAGGAAGCCGCTTCTACCCATTTGGTGAAATAGTCAATCGCTACTAGAATGAAACAGTGACCTCCTGTTCCGGCTGGGGTTATCTTCCCGATTATGTCAATTCCCCATGCAAAGAATGGCCAAGGGGATGTCATTGTATAGAGTAATGAAGGAGGGACATGTTGTACATTCCCGAAGATTTGGCAGTTGTGGCAATGTCTTACGTATTTGATGCAATCGGATTCCATTGTGGTCCAATAATATCCCAAACATGTGATTTTCTTTGCCATCATGGGCCCACTCATGTGAGGACCGCATTCTCTGTCGTGGACTTCTTCCATCACCTTTCGTGCCTGTGAATGATCAAGGCAACGTAGGACTACACCAAGAGGTGTTCTTTTGTATAATTCTCCTTGCATGAGAATGTATTGGGAAGCTAGTAGGCGTATAGCACGTTGTCCCCTCTTGTCCATATCCGGTGGATAGGTACCATTAAGCTTAAAATTCAGGATTGCTTGGAACCAGGGTTCCTGCGCGATTTCCTCTTCATTGGTGATTTGGTGGACGTAAGCCGGCTCTGACCGTCGTTCGATGCACAAAGGCATTTCCACCATGTGATCTGGCATATTTAATCAATGATGCAAGTTTCGCAAGAGCGTCTGCAAATTGATTTTCCTCCCGAGGTAGGTGTAGGTAGGTTACGTGATCAAAGAATTGAGCGACTTGGTCTATCCTAGCCTGATAAGGTGCGAGGCTTTCGCTTCGGATTTTCCAAGATCCTGTAACTTAGTTAATGATTAGTGATGAATCCCCATGTACTCGGAGGTTTTTTAATGCCTAAGCTTACTGCCGCTTGTAGTCCAATGAGACAAGCTTCGTATTCTGCAGCATTGTTTGTCACCTCGAAGTCGAGTTTGACAGCAATTGGTGTATGCTCGCCTTTAGGAGAAATGAGCAACACTCCTATTCCGAATCCTCTTAAGTTTGATGCTCCATCAAAGTATAGGTCCCAGGAGTCTACATCAGTTTGGAGTATATCCTCGTCGGGAAATGACCAAGTATCTATTGTTTGTGCGTCATCGATAGGATTTTCTGCGAAGAATTCGGCGACGGCGCGACCTTTTATAACTTTCAGTGGCACGTATTTGAGGTCGAATTCTGAGAGCATCAAGGTCCATCTTGCTAGACGTCCGTTGAGGACGGGTTTCTCAAAGAGGTATTTGACTGGATCCATTTTGGAATATATTTTGACGGAGTAGCTAAGCATGTAATGGCGTAGCTTCTTTGTTGCCCACACAAGAGCGAGGCATGTCTTTTCGAGTTGTGAGTATTTGCACTCGTATTCCAAGAACTTCTTACTAAGGTAGTAGATAGCTCTTTCTTCACTTCCCTGATTTGAGCGGCATGGCACCCACGGCCGTTTCGGTTACTGTGAGATATAAACCAAGAGGTTGATCTCGTTGTGGTGGCATGAGCACTGGTGGTTTAGCCAATATCTTCTTGATCCGGTCGAATGCCTTTTGACAATCGTCATCCCACATGGTGTGGTCTGTTTTCTTGAGTTTCTTGAAGATAGGCTCACAAATCATCGTAAGTTTCGATATGAATCGACTTATGTACTGCACCTTTCCTAGGAATCCTCTGACTTTTTTTCTGTTTGAGGTTGTGGCATTTCAATCAGAGCTTTGATTTTGGAAGGATCTATTTCTATACCTCGTTGGCTAACAACGTATCCCAGGAGTTTGCCAGATGTTACCCCGAACGTGCATTTCTGAGGATTGAGCCTCATGTTGTACTTTTGTAGTCTTGCGAAGAACTTGCGAAGGTTTGCAATGTGCCCCTCTCTTTCCTTAGATTTGACAATCATGTCGTCTACGTACACCTCAACTTCTTTGTGCATTATGTCATGTAGGAGTGTAGTTGCGGTGCGTTGATATGTAGCTCCGGCAATGATCAATCCGAACGGCATCACCGTATAGCAGTAGGTTCCCCATTGGGTGACAAACGCGGTCTTATGCATATCTTCCATGGCCATCTTGATTTGGTTATAACCCGCATACCCATCCATGAAGGATAGTAATGCGTGGTCAGCAGTATTGTCTACCAATATGTCGATGTGAGGTAGAGGGAAGTCATCTTTTGGGCTTGCTTTGTTTAAGTCCCTAAAATCAACACAAACACGGATTCTCCCATCCTTTTTGGTACGGGTACTATGTTAGCTACCCGGTCATGAATACTCGGAAACTTTGATGAACCCGGCTTTGAATTGCTTGTCAACTTCTTCCTTAATCTTTAGAGCCCATTCTGTTCTCATTCGTCGAAGCTCATTTCACGGGTTTGAAACCCGGCTTAATCGGAATCCTATGTTCAGCGATATCCTGTCGATCCTGGCATATCTTTGTAGGACCAAGCGAAAACATCTTTGAATTCATTTAGGAGGTCTATGAAATCGGCCCTTTCGGTGGAGCTCAAGGTAGTCCCTATCCTAAGTTCTTGGGGTTCTAGTTCGGTTCCTACGTTGATGGGTTCGGTGTCCTCTATTACTGGTCCCCCTTCCCTTTTCTGTAGTATTTCTTTGGCTACGTAGGGAGGTATTTCGATTGAGTCCGGGTCTTGGTCATCTCGGTATCATCATAAAAAGTAATTGCACTCAAGATAACACAAAGAGTAAGTAAACCGATTTATTCATATTAAAATTTGAGTAAAGTTGAAACAAAGAAGCCAATCGATCCATGGTCGGTGGCGGCAAAAAAAACAGATGGTTGGGGCATTTCCCGAACCACGTGACTACTCGAGACTAAGCTAGGAGAAACGAAGGGAGTGGGGATGACGACAGGGGTAGACTCTCTAATGACTTCTCTAGACTCCGACTCCGACTCCGACTCGAACTCATCGTCTTCCGGTTCTCCTTTGAACATCTCTCCTTCTCCAGTGGTGAGCTTGAAGAGTCTTCCTTGATTGTTGGTCCATTTGATAGATTTTCTCCACCCTTTTTCTTTGTCTTGCGTCGGTTTTACGTGATCAACGCGGTGGGGTTGAAGTGATCGTCTTGAAGTATCATAGTAATGATCTCATCTGCGCGCCCCTAACGAATCGATCTTCTCCAAACAGTAGGCTAACAGCTTGTTCGTCTAAGCAAGGTGCTTGACGGGTTTTGACGGTAGGAACCGTTTCTGGAGGGATGAAGTAGCAATCGTGAAAGATCTCGATTCCGGCTAACTTCCTCTCGAGATAATGCCAAGGTTCGGGAAATCCGTGAAAGAGTTCTAGACTTCCTTCTTGAACAAAGTATCCATTTAAAGTAGGGAGATATGGCCTCATTTGGACTCCTACGTGCTTGCGGTTTTGGACTTGGGCAAGCATTTCGAGAACCTCCTCTTTTGTGGGTTTGTACCCTAGTCCCAGTGGTATCCTCGTTGAGTTGCCTTCCTTGTATGGTGCGAAGGTATTCTTCCGAATAGGGTTCAAAGGCATTCCAGGGAAGTATCCCTGGGATTTGAGTATGTGGTTGACCACCAAGTTAGAGTAGGGATTATAGTATAAGGGTGCCAACACACTTTCTATGACGCTTACACTTTGGAAGCCCCCAAGTTCGTATACGGGATCCGCAAGGACTTGATTGTTCGACTGTTTTTCGATTATTGCCTTGATGGGTGACAAAGTGATCGTCACTACTTTGCCGTTTAGTGGGATCTATATCTTTTGATGAAGGGTGGATGTTACCGCTTTGGAAGCATGAATCCAAGGCCTTCCCAGAAGTATGTTGAATGAAGCTTCAATGTCCACTATTTGGAAGCTAACCTTTCGTTCGATTGGTCCCGTGGCTATGGTTAAGTTAGCAAGTCCTACTACCTTTCGTCGTGTACCGTCATATGCACGCACACCTTGATTGGTAGGGGTCCAATCCGACTCTTTCATGCCCAGTTTGTATGCCGTTTTGAGGGGCATGACGCGTTGACCAGCGTGAGCCATCATCCACCAAGGTCATTGGCACATTCTTCTTTAGACAAATGACAGTGATGTATAGAGCAAGGTTGTGACTAGCGCCAAAAGGTGGCAAGTCTTCGTCCGAGAAAGTAATAGGATTACTTAGCTTAGGTGATTCTTGGAAGACCAAGTTGACTACATCTTCAGGAGTGGAGTTATGTGCTACATTTAGCTTGGCCAAAGCTTGCAGTAAAGCTTGGCGATGTGGGAATGAGCTTGCTACTAGTTGCGGATCGAAAGATCAGCCTTTGTTTTTACGTAATTGCTTGAGCAAATGATCGGTGGGGTCATCTTCGTTGTCATTTGGTGTGATGACGTTGGTTGGACCGTTTTGAGTAGTGCTTTGATATGGGCGACCCGAACGAGTTAGGTGGTCCACATCTTGGTCTTCACCATTTTGGACTATTTCCTTTACTAAAGAGTTTTCAATGAGATATTTGTCATCATCATCATCGGCCCAAACCCATTGATCAGCTAGTTCCCTCATTCTCACGATATCATCTTCTAGTCGTATGATTTGATCGACTAGTTTATCAACCACGGTGATTATTTCTTGCATAGTGGCATTTTGAGAGAAGATTAGTGGCACACGCTCTTCGGGTATTGCGTTGAGATTGCGTAAGGTTGTTACCATGTTTTCTAGTTCCCAAACTTGTCTATCTACACTCCTTGCCCATGTGATGAAGTCGGAAATGGCAGGGGAGATGGTAGAGTAGAGCCTTTCATTCTCGATTGCATGAATTTCATTTTCGATGGGAGAAATGAGGTGTGAGCAATCTAAGGTAGATTCATCACTTGTGATCACTAGAACTCAAGAGGATTTCGAGGGTTGTTGGGCTTACCTCCCGGTGGTATTGGGAGTCGACCATCTTCAATCATGTCTTGAAGCACGTTTTTCAACTTGTAGCATTTTTCTGTGTCGTGCCCCTTACCCCTATGGTATTCACAGTATGAGTTCTCGTCCCAAAACTTGGACTTCCTTTCGGGTTCGGGAGTAGGTCCAATGGGTTGGAGTTTACCTTGCTTCATTAACCTCTTTAGAGCGTTGGAGTAAGTGTCCCCAAGGTTTGTGAATTTCCTTGGTGGGGTGGTTTTCTTGGATGGCTCGAGAAGGTTAACTTCATCGGTCTTACTAGTAGAGCCGTATGAACGACTTGTGGACCCTTGGTATCCTCGACCTACCGTTTTGGACAAGAGTCCTTTACGGATGTTATCCTCAATTCTTGTCCCTAGTACGGTTAAGTCTTTGAAAGTCTTGATGTTTTGGTATCTCAAATGATTGGCATAGATGGGCTTGAGATTATCCACAAACTTCTCCACAAGAGTGGCCTCGTCCGGGCGTTCCACTAGTTGAGTGCTAGTCTTCCTCCACCTACTTAGGAAGTCGGTGAATCCTTCTTTGTCATTTTGGGTAAGAACCTCTAGAGTACGCATGTTGACTTGGATCTCGGCATTATCCGCATATTGCTTGGAGAACTCGATTGCGGCATCTTCCCAAGTAGCGACCTTCTTGTGATCTAAAGAGTAGAACCATTGCCTTGGGATGGTATCAAGAGATGAAGGACAGATCCTTAGGAACATCTCGAATTTGATGCCTTTGATAGACATGTAATCCTTGAAGGCACGGATGTGGTTCAAAGGGTTCTCGTGTCCCTTGAACTTAGGGATATCCGTCATACTAAAGTTGGTTGGTAATTTGGAATTGACGGCCTCATACTTGCGATTGTTCTCCCTATAAATGTCATCACCCTTAAGGTACATCAATTGCTCCTCTAGGTATTGTAGCCTTTTCTCAGCTACAGTCATACCCATGAGAGGATTTTCATCCTTGGATTCGTTGTCAGAGTCACGTAGTACTTCACTTTCATGAGGAGGCAACCTTCCCTCCACGGCAAAGATACGGCTTTCGATGAGCTCAAGGCGGTCATAGGTTTGTTCTTGAGTAGATTGCGGTTGGGCAGCGCGGCTAGGATTCGATCATTACTATTCTGAAGTTGGTTGAAGTTTGCTTCATCACTTGATCCGGGCATCTTGGAAACTGGATAAGATATCGGCGACGAATCAAAACACGATCGACCATTCTAACACACTTGCTAAAAGAGGAAAAGTTTTGACTCGTGAAGTGGGTGTGTGCCACTTGTGTTGAGTGAGTTTTGAAGAAAGACAAGGTCTTTGAAAATGGGTGTCCTAGTCAACTATAGTGTAGTTGTAGGAGTGGACTCGAAGTGGGGTTTTGAAATGGGTTTGTGGCCCGAATTTTGACACGGCAAACGGACAGAGTTTTGACCGGATTTTGCGCTAAGGCCCAATTCGAAATTTTTACTTGAAAATGGGTTTTGATTTTTTTGAAAAATCGTCATGGTTTTGTTTAGAAATGGTGATCACGTAAGATATACATATTTATACAAGCATTATAACGGGATGCTGAGTGCATTTAAAAGGGTTTTGGTTTAAAGGGTGGGTTGCCATACCGAACCATCAAACCCGAAGTCTGTGGAGAGGCTCGTGCCAAACAAGAGTAAGGCCGATTCCTAGTCCATTTCCTCAAGTAATGAAGGCCCTTGATACAAACAAGAGTAAGCATCATGGTATGGATGACGTCAATCGCTATCCATCCTTAGGCCCAAATAAGAATTAGGACCGTTTAGACGGGACGATTGGTCGAATGGGTTGGGTTGGGCCTAGGAAGGCCGAATAAAACGGTCTAGGAAGACCGAGTTATGAAAACCGACAATTGTCTTGTACAAACTATTCCCTAACCTTGTTCAAGTTTCACCCTTTTGGCTACACGTAAGTGTATTATCCCAGTGAGTCGCCAAACCGTGGACAGTGGGGGCCACGGGGCGCTTGGGAAACAAGCGTTTGCATTTTTGTAAGGAGTCGCCACCAATTTTTATGGGAAATTGGAACCGTTCGAATACCTCGTGTCATGTCAAGACACAAAGTAGAGACATGAACACTAAGCAATCGTTACCCTTAGCATTCTATGTCTAGAATGACTCTCGTGGATGCCAATGAACACGGGTGTTCACAGATATCTGGAGTAAGGGGTGAGGGTACGTATTAGGAAGCTCTTTTGATCGAACACCTAATCCCGCCTGCCTCGATAGCGGCCTCTACTAATGATTAGGGAAGTTATTCGTACTTGATATATCGTCGGCTATATGCATGCAATGCAACATCCAAGTTTTAATCCTAGCATGTGAAGAATTAATACTAAGTCGGTTGCACGTAATTAGCATACAATTGGGTCGAAGTAGGATTTAATGTTGATTTACATGTGAAAACATATAAACAATAAAAGAAATACAATAATTATAAATTAAAATAATGAAAATTACATTAGTTACATTGGATTAGGCGATTTATGTCGAAAATACCTTTAAAACGGATAATTTGAGAAAAAAGAATAAAAGAATAAATAACGAACAAAACAGAAGCTGATATTACGGATAATAGTCAGTTAATACGTACGTTAATTAAACTAGGTCAAGCGTAAACGGAGTTTGAGACAGAACTCGGCCAGAGGCAGCGAGAGCTGCGTTCTTTGAATAGCAGCAGACATTGCGTCTGTTCCTTTTCGATCTGGCAATTTGTGAAGCCGTAATTGCAAGCCGTTAATATTAATTGGTGATTTTAATGATTAATTAAATTATTTACTCGGATGAAAGTGATTAATAGGTTATTTAACATATGAATGGGTCGTGAAAACAGTAAAACATGGATAAGACGGAATTAAACGGATTAACATAAGATGGATTAATGACAGAAGTGAAAAATATTAATAAGTCAAACGAATTAAATCGATTAATTAGGTTAGATATGATGGATTAATGACGAATATGCGATGAATATGTGAATAAACAGATGAAAACTATATCAAAGACGAATTCCAGAAACCCAATATTGACGAATTGAATCTCTACAACCCGGAATAAAATTTAATGACGAAAACCCGCAAATATGAGATTATTAGGGATTTAAGTCGGATTTGCGATGATTAAAGCATGTTAGTGATGAAGATTAATATACATGTGAATTAATTATGCTATTATGGCGAAGAATTAACGAAACAAACGAAACAATCAAAAAGATTTTGGAACGAATAACAGAGGACGAACGAAGAAGAAAGGAAGCAGGAACTGCGGCAGCCTCACGAAGAGGCGCAGCAGGTACTGCGCTCCTTCGAAGAGGCGCATCAGTTGATGCGTCCTTTCTCGACGGTTATCTACTGGAAATCCGCAAAAAGAGGTTTTAAAAGCATATGTTAGAAATCGGTTTTAATGGTATTTTCGACGTAAACCTTACAATTGATTATACAATAAATAAAATACAATAAATAAAAGGAGAGATTACACCCCTCGGACTTACATGTTGTGAAACGAGAAGGACTAAGATATCGATTAGTGATGCTCGACGCGAATGCAAATAAAGTGCCCTCGTAAGAGGAAAACGATTAAGTTAATTAAGTTGATTGATGTGGAGTTGGTCAAATTGGTCGGTCATGCAAACGGGGAGGCTGGTACTCAGAAGGATCCGAGCTTACGTGGTCGAAAGTTCAAGCACGTAGACGCCAAAAAGTAAGAACAAAGTCTAGAATGCAAAGGGAGAAGAGAAGGGCGGACACTCGCGTGAGAAATATGAGGAGCGAAGGCTCCTATTTATACTAATCACGTGAAGGAATTAGGGTTTGTAGACTCTTTGGAAGTGAATCTCGGAAAGATATGAAAAAGATACGAGAAACATGCGAGAAAGGGCACGGGAAGAGGCGCAGCAGACCATGCGTCTCTTGGAAGAGGCGCAGACCCGCTGCGTCGTTCCCAAGTGGTTTCCTCCCCTCGAAGAAAGATTTCCGTGTTTGAGTTATGGTAGGACGGAAATAATCCGGTTTTCCTTAATATCTTATGTGAATATTACGGAAATTGTTTACTAAAAGATAAAATTTATGAAATATGGAATAGAAATATCCAGGAACATTCGAACATTCGACTCGGGTTTTAACGGTTATCGAGAAAATAGAGACGGTTTTAGGCCCGGACTCGAATGTACTCTAATTCTTGTCAAAACGACCGTATCGGCACGTAGATGACAACTAAGAGGTAGACATTAATATTTGAGCAATCACTTGACGATAATCTTACGAATTGTCACAAATCGTTCCGCGTATTAAACATGCGGCCCAATCATCACCGGGTGGTTTGCGGAAGGTGCAGAAATGAGGTATCTACACCTTTGTGAATACAGATTTTGCAAATTGTTTTACATTGAGTGGGAGAAATTTTAGGATATGAGAATCGGTTACCGCACATACACTTGTGAGGACAAGTGGGAGTTTGTTGGAGCTTGTGTCCTTCACAAATTAGTGTGATAACATTTGTAAATCTCTTACAGGTTCACAAGGGTATACTTCGTATTTTAATCAGTTAATTAACGATTACCTAATAACGGTTGGCTTGCTAGAAAGTTTGACGTTATTATCATACAGATGGCGGTGATCAACTGGTCCCTAAAGGTCACACCTATAGGATGTGTTTGAGAGATGTGGTTATAGAAATATAATCACATTGATGCCTTATATGACTAAACAGTTAGTCAATGTGTTGATGAGACAATTATTTAACGAAGATTAAATAATATTAGTTGAGACGAATTAACTGTCAATTCGTAAATTGAATATAATAAGTTATATTTAATTAAATGTATGTAATGTTAGTTTGGACGAATTAATATGTTAATTCGTAATTAAATGTAATCGGTTATATTTAATATCAACAAGATGAATGTGTCATAGTGGTAATAGTGAGGGTACTCAAACCAAGAGGTCATGGGTTCGATCCTCACTAGATGACAATTTATATTTAACACATTTTATACATTTTTGGAAACCGAAAATAAGGAAATTATACTCCTTGATATTTCGGTATTTGGGCCGGAAATTAGAAGAAGAAAATCAACCCTAATCTCTCCAACATACACGGTTTATAAGGGAGAAAAGAGAGATTATTCTAACCTAATTTTTTTAATTCATTTTTCCCATTCTTGCCTCCTCTCATCGGAAAAACACAAAAACCCTAAAATTAATCTGTTGATTTGGGGATCGATTCTAGCATAATCAAAGGGCATTTATCATATCGTCTTGGGTGCAACTGATAGGCGAATATCAACTTTGATATTGTTCTTAGGCCGTTTTTGCTAGGACCAAAGGTTATTTCTTAATCCTTTACAATTTTGTTTATGCAATTTATTTTATGACTAGTTTCATCATGTTATAATTCGTTATAGTCCTTAAAATTAAAGGGATGCATACAGATAAATTCCACAATACGAATAATAGTTAATTAAACACGTAATTAATAAACTAGGTCAAGGCAAAAAAAATGGAGTTCAGAGACAGAACTCAACCAGGAACAGGCGCAGCAGAGCTGCGTCCCTTGGAAGAGGCGCAGCAGTTGCTGCGTCCGTTCCTTGGCTCAGTTCTGACTGTGAAGCCGGAATTGGAAATTGTTAATATTCGTTGGTGATTTTAATGATCGATTATGAATAATTGACTCGGGTAGAAGTAATTAACAGATTATTTACATGTGATTAAAGTGATAAGACATGAACAAAACTAATTAGAACTAATTATATACAAGATTAATAAACTAACTACAAACACAAATTAATTAAATTAATTAGGTTAAACAAGTTATTAACGAAGAATTAATGATGGTGACGATAAAGAACAGATGAAAATTTACCCATGATGAATTCCAGAGACTCAATATTAATGAATCGAATCTCTAAAACCCGAATTGATCTGAATGACGAAAACCCGCAAATATGGATTACTTGGAATTTAAGTCGGGAATTTTAATGATGAATTAATTAATGATGATTAATGAATTACATGTTAAAATTTAGAATTATCGTATTAAAAGAAGTATGAACAATTAAAACGAAATAAGACAAACAGACGAACAAGAGACGAAGGAAGAAGAAAGGAGGCAGGAACTGCGGCAGCCTCACGAAGAGGCGCAACAGGTGCTGTGTCCCTTCGAAGAGGCGCAGCAGTTGCTGCGTCCTTTCTCGACGTCTGTCTCCTGATAATCTGTAAAAAGGGTTTTAAAACACGGTTTTATAAATCGGTTTTAAGTGTGTTTTCGACATAAATCTTACATTAATGATTACAATAATAAAGAACAATAATAAAATAGGGATTTACACCCTCAGACTTACATGTTTGACGAAACGAGATGAACTAAGTTAACGTTTAATGATGCTCGACTCGAATGTACGACGAAAGTGCCCTCTAGGAGGAAAACGAACAAGATTGATTAAAGTTGATTGATTGTGTAGTTGGTCAAATTGGTCAGTCATGCAAAACGAGGCTGGTACTCAGAAAGATCCGAGCGTACGTGGTCGAATGTTCAAGCACGTAGACGCCAAAAAGTAAGAACGTGGTCTAGAATGCAAAGGGAGAAGAGAAGGGCGGACACTCGCGTGAGAAATATGTGAGACCGAAGGTCTCTATTTATACTAATCACACGACGGAATTAGGGTTTTCGGAGAAACTTTGGAAGTGAATCTCTAAAAGATACGAAAAAATACGCAGAAAAGGACTGAGGAAGAGGCGCAACACTTGCTGCGTCCTTTCCTCAGTGGTTTCCTCCTGCGGATAAAAGATTTCCACGTTTCTATTATGGAATAGCGGATTAATCTCGTTTCCTTAATATTTTGTGTGAATATTACGGGAGATATTTTACCAAAGATCAAAAGATTGGAAATATGGAATAGACATATCCGGAACATTCCAGAACATTCTGACTCGGCATTTTAAACGGTTATTAGAAAATGAAGACGATTTTTGGTCCGGACTCCAAATGTACTCTAATTACTCCCAAAACGACTGTATCGGCGCGTAGATGACAATTAAGAGGTAGACACAACTGTTTGAGCGATCACTTGACGATAAACTTACGAACTGTCACAAATCGTTCCGTGTACCAAACATGCGGCCCAATCATCCGTCTACATAATTCCATAATCTCTTGATAATAATAACTAAGGTGAACAACCACCAAATGAACCTCACAATTACACAAATTATTACGAAGGATTATTTTTTGATGTAGAGCATCCGATTTAGTCCGAATTTGAGCCGAGTAAAGAGGGTGTTTGGTAAACAGTAGATTGTGAAATTTTTAGCATATTGAAACCTTTTAGCATGTTTGACCTAGGTAGCACGGACACTCCTCCTAATCAGCGTTCCCGTGTCGGACACGACACTCGTCGGACACACGTCAAAACGTGTCGGACACTTGTAAAGCCGTGTCTAACTTCCATCTTTTATTTGGGCACGTGTCAGACACGTGTCCATGGTTTTTGGACACACCTCCAAATGGGATCAAGTTGAATTTAAGGTAAATGGCGAGAATTGTTATATGGTTGAATTTGGTGGGGAAATAAGCTGAATTGGAGACAAATTATGTTCTTTAGACTAGTAATGAGATGTCGAACTAGATTGATTATAAGTTGGTTTTTGGTTTTGGAAATGAGAATGACTTATAATTAACGTAAGTTTTACTTTCATTTATTTAAATTTAATATTCAATACTTTTTCAAAAATAAAATGACACATATATAACTATAAAATATATATTTTATTAAATTTAAATGACGTGTCCCGTGTCCTAAATTTCATGCGATGCCGTGTCACGTGTCCGTGTCGTGTCAGTGTCCGTGTCCGTTTTGGTGCAACCTAGTGTTTGACCAGTCAATATGTTGTTTAGAGTGTTTGGTAGATAACATATTGAAATAATAGATTTGAGTGTAATCTACCATTTTACAATTATGCTGTTCCTACTAGTATATTCAATCAGTAGATTAGAGAATATTTAAATTGACATTTTTATCCTTGAGAGAATATGTTATCATATTGCCAATAATTGATCCATGTCTATGTTAGTCATTTTGCATAAAAAATAAACAATCTTTTAATCTGAAACTGCTGATTACCAAACATCAATAACAAATTCTGCTAAGTATACATTTTAGTCAAACCCGTTATTATAATCTGCTAAACATAATCTACTTTTACAATCTACTTTTACCAATATTAATTTGCTGTTTACCAAACAGAGCCAAAATCACTAAAACGGTAATACACTTTCCTTAAACACAGATTATTTTAATATGACCTAACACTGAGAATTTCAAATTTACCCAATGACCTATTGGCCCATGCCATGGTCACATAAAGATCACACAATCCTCCACCAAATGAACAAACATGGAATATAGCCGTTTGCTATATCGGTCCACACATCAAAACTACATTCCAATTTCCCATATAAAACGTCCATTTCTTCTAATTCAATTTCCTCTACAAAAGTCCACATTTCATTTCGAATTTTCGAAAAAACAAAAAAAACGAATTCCTCCCACATTCGGCAACCTCTCTTCTACCTCTAATAAACACTACTACTAGATTCATCGTGTTCATCCCCAATTTCTTCGATTCGATCGATTCAAATAATTAAAAACCCCAGATCTCAAACCCTAACCCTAATTTCTTCCACCGATCTTAATCCACATCGGAAATGGAGAATTTGATATCACTGGTGAACAAGATTCAAAGAGCATGTACAGCTCTTGGCGATCATGGCGACGAGAGCGCTCTTCCCACCCTTTGGGATGCTCTTCCTTCCATTGCTGTCGTTGGTGGTCAGGTTATTCTTTAGATCTCCTTATCTTTTTGTTCTATCATTTTATGCTAATGTACATTACGAGTATATTTTAGCTGGATTATTTGATGTTCAATTGATTTGTGTATGTATGATTATATGTTTTCTAATTTATACGAAGTATTTGATTTGTATTTTATCTCAATTGTTGTTTTAGTTGGGTAATTTGATGTTCAATTGATTTGTGTGTGATCAAATTTTGGATTAGTTTGTTTGATTGTTTTAGTTGATTTTTTGTTAATTTTGGAAAATAATTGTTGCTTGTTTGATTATATGTCGTGTACATTGTATGAAAATTTTGATTTCGGTTTCATATCCATTGTTGTTTTAGGTTGAAATTCGATGTTCAATTGATTTCCGTTTGATCGAAGTTCGGACTAGTTAGTTTGTTTGATTGTTTTAATTGTTGCCTTTTGAATTTTTGTTCATTTTGAGAAATGAGCGGATAATTTTGTTTTGTTCTAGTTTGTTACTTGTTTAATTTTGACGGCGATAATGTATACGTTATGTATATTATAAGAAGAATTTGATTTCGGTTTCATCTTCATGTTTGTTTTTGCTTGGTAATTTGATGGTCGATTTCTATTTGATCAACCTCGGGTTAATTTGTGGTAGTTTTAGTTATCGAAGTTTTATTGATTTTGAGAAATTGTTTGATAAATTCGTTTTTTCTACTAGTTTTTTGCTTGTTTAACTTTCTCGGCCATAATGTATTAAGACTTCATGTTTGTTTTGGCCGTGTTTTAGATGTTGGCGAGTCGTTTAATTATGACTAAATGTTGCAAGGATAACGGTATAGATATATTGATAGAACAAGGGGGACTTTTGTTCTGTGAATGTTAATGAATTGATGATTTATCTGGCGCGAGTTTACGAAAAATGGAAGTAAGTTTTTTGTTGAAGTTGCGATTGACTACTGGAGGGAATAGTTGATGAAGTTTAATGAGTGAATAGATTAGGGTGATCTAAGTACCTATAGAAGAAGAATTGTTCTAGCCTTCTAGGAGTGAGGGCTAGAGCATTTGGAGATGTAGTAATTCCCGAATTGGGTCAAAAATTCAAGAATATATGCTTTTGGAATATGATGGAATGAAACAAAATTAGTCGCCATTGTGTACATTTCTGGCCCCCTTACTCTGCTATAAATAACACCACTGAATAATGTATAGCATTGAATCATTGATTGAAAGGACATTTTTTATGTTGAATTTTTTTTGCTAAATTGTCTTTGACGGTGTGTTGTTTTTATTTAGGATCATTGATGCTCTGTGTCGGTTCTTAGGAGTGTACTAAATGGGGGTAGTTTATGTATGCTCATGCTTCAAATGCACTTATGCATAATGTTTTGGATGCAATTCCTTATGTTTTCTTTTGTTGTCGTGTCTCCTCATCCTAACACGTTAAATCTTTTACATGGTTTGTAGAGTTCTGGGAAATCCTCAGTTTTGGAAAGCATTGTTGGCAAGGACTTTTTGCCTCGTGGATCTGGTTAGAAATTGTTTCTGAATTTTTTTTGTTTCATCAACCACTTGTTTCACTTAAAGTCTTGTATAGATTCATTATTTATTGACTCATTTGTTAAACATGCATACTTAGTTATTGCTTCTATACACATGCAGGTATTGTGACTAGGCGTCCTCTTGTTTTACAACTACACAGGGTTGAGGAAAATAGAGAGTGGGCGGAATTTATGCACCTTCCTAGGAAACGGTTCACTGATTTCGGTATGTTTTTCCCCTTGGATTTAAAATTTTAGTATTTAGTGCTATAGAGCGGTAATTCGTACCTTAAAAATTTTGCTATCAAAATCTTATAGTTTTACTTGTACATTTGAGTTTGCTGTTGAAAGTTGATACCCTTCATTGAGCTTAAACTTTGATTCTCACCTTTCCAGCTGCTGTGAGGAAGGAGATTGCAGATGAGACTGATAGAGAAACAGGGCAAAGTAAAGGAATCTCCAGTGTTCCTATTCACTTGAGCATTTATTCTCCCAACGGTAAGATGGTGTCTTGTTTAGTCTGTATGTCCTTTTGTTCCCCCCACACCCCACCCCCTCGTTACTTGGTATGTTACATGTTTGCAATAATTAGCCTGTCAACAATTTATTTCCTTATCTCTCTTTTTATTTTTATTTTTATTGGTGGGAACTTCTTAGTTGTTGAAACACCGTGTTATGCTCTTAGGTGGCTTGTTTGTAACACATTTTGTGTGCAACAACCAACAAGAGTTGAATAAGTTAGTCCTTATAGCTTCTTACATAGTTACATTGGATTGGCTCTTACATTCATTCAACTAAATTTCGTTACTAGTGGCCCATCCACTAAAGTTAGATTGCACTAATACAATTTTGGGCTTTCGCAGTTGTTAATCTGACGCTTGTTGATCTTCCTGGACTCACGAAAGTAGCTGTTGGTAAATTACTCTTTTTGAAGAATGGATTATTGCTTCTCATATTCTTTTAGTTTGTACTTTATTTATTCAGTTATTGAAACCACTTTTATTTGTTGCTGCAGAGGGTCAGCCTGATAGCATTGTCGGTGAGATTGAAAATATGGTTCGTGCATTCATTGAAAAGGTAATAAGTTTTCCTTTATACTAGTGCTCCGAATGTCAATTAACTGAGTTATATAGAGTTAGCATCATCAGACAATCAGAACCTTTTTTTGGCTCTGAATGTCTAATACATTGATGTAGTATTTTATGTTCAATAAACTGTTCACAATACCTAAAGAAGCTCAGACTATATATAGCCACCAAGTCAAGCACTCCTCAGCTTTACCTTTTTTTGCTCGTGGGGAGTTGTGTAGCTGTCATGAATAATTGTTTAAGAGAAGGCTCGGCATCTTTATCCCATGATAATAAAACTTATGGATCCTTGTAATCGTCTTTATAAAATAGAACATTGTTAATTGCATCCTCCATATTTTTCCCATTTTGGCTACTTCGTAAGTCAATAATATAATAAAAGGACCAATTAGAAGGGAAGGATTAGAAAAGGCTTTATGTGCTTTTATAATTTTATTTATTAAACCTTATTAATGCTCCCACCAATTTCCTGCATCCACCACTTGGAGTCACATGGATTAGAATTGGGTATTATTTTCATTAGGGAGGAATGAAAGGCTCCCGAACATTATTGCAACAGAGTAAATGTCAATGAATGGGTTCGATTCGAAATTGATCAAGCAAGGGGCGGTCACGCCTGTTGGATGGAAGGGTTGCGCTTTGCGGATGGATTCGCTATGGAGAGAGAACTGTCGAGACTGAAGGAGGGAAATGTTTGTAGTTAGATGGAGGAGAGAGTTCAGGCCTTCAGGGAGAGTTAAAGGTTGGCTGAAGGAGATGGTGATGGTGGAGATTTGGTTGGGGAAAATGGAGAAGAAGGGGTAGTCCAAGGGAATTAGAGTTCGGTTAGGGTGTCAAATTAAAAAGTTTTTAAGTTAGTAAATATGGTTCCTGGGCATATTAGAAAAACAGACACTCATTACTGATGGTACTGTGTTGAATCAACCACGTTGCACTACTATTAGCCTCACCAACTTGTATCCTAATGGCATCTTTTCCATTTACAAAATCGTCGCGTAACTTGGTGACCTATTTTGAGCTATAGGCCTTCATCTAGATTCTAGACACACGCTTTCAATGCTGACCTTATTGCTGGTTTTTGGTATTACCATTTACTCATTTGTGTAATCGTGTCATGGGTTTTGAATCTCGGCCTTTTAAATCTATAAAGTAACTTGTATTCAATCCTCTTGCAGCCCAACTGTATCATTTTGGCTATTTCTCCTGCCAATCAAGATCTTGCGACTTCTGATGCCATTAAAATTTCTCGTGAAGTGGACCCAAAAGGTAATTGAAGTCTTTCTGTTTTGTCTCATGTTATGATGTAATGTTAGTTCTTGCTTCTTTCTATATTTTTTTACTTGTCTTCGAATCACTGGGTTGTGTTGAGTTCTCCACATACACATTTGCTCTAGGTGTATTGCTTGAAAGAAATATGTTACGCTTGTTTCTAGTTTTGTTCTTCTGGTCACAGGTAGCTCAATGAGCTGTTACTGAAATAATAAACTTATTACCGACAGATTACTGTCGTCTTTCTTTTGGGAAATTATCATGATCCTTTCAGAGGTGATAGTGTGATACTGTGATACTACTAATCTGTGGTTCATAACTTCATATACTTTAGGCCCTACCTCGCTATTTTGGGGAGCCTTTTAGGCACTGAGCTAATAATGTTCATATATATTTTTGGTGATCTTTGAGGGAATTACTTACTACTAAGTGTTGATCTTGTTTAAATTTTGGTTCATATATCTCAGGGGAGAGGACCTTTGGAGTTTTAACAAAGGTTGATCTTATGGACAAGGGAACTGACGCAGTTGATGTAAGTACTTCTTTAGAAGCGCTGATTGTTTTGCCTTTATTCCTTATTTTGAATTGCACGAAGGCAATATCTACCCATCCCTTCACCATGAAACCGATCATACCCTAGCTTGCTATCACCTGATTTTTCGCCCTTCTCTAGATTTTGGAAGGTCGATCATACAAGCTGCAGTTTCCTTGGGTTGGTGTTGTGAATCGTTCTCAAGCGGATATTAATAAAAGTGTTGATATGATGGCTGCCCGACGCAAAGAGCGGGAGTTCTGGAATACTAGCCCAGAGTACAAGCATATGGCTAATAGAATGGGTTCAGAATTCTTAGCCAAGATGATGTCAAAGGTATTTTTCCTGTTAAGTTAAAATATACAAGTGTAATTTTGAAGCCTCTCTAGGTTTTAAAAATCATTTATTACGTTGGATAGGCCACTTTTTTATGGATATTAAATATTTCAGCATCTAGAAAGCGTCATCAAATCTCGGATTCCTGGCCTTCAATCTCTCATCAGCAAAACCATTATTGATATAGAGACGGAGTTGAGCCGTCTTGGAAGGCCTGTAGCTACAGATGCGGGAGTAAGTATTTTTGTGCTTTCTCTTGTCTTTTCTTGTTTTTATATTCTACTGGTAATAGGAATGTTTAGTCTGTTGGTTTAGATCGTTGGGTAATTTCCTTATTGGGGAAGGACGTGTTTTTTTATGGAGAGTCTTGGGAGTAATAGCTAGCCCTGTATGGACGTCACAGATGCTTTGGGAAGTTGATCTCAGTAGGTTTCTAATATCTGTACATGGTTGTCTTGTCTGTTATTGGACTTGGTGAAACTTGTACAATGTGTTTGTTTGGTTAGGTTATAGATGGTTGTGCACCAAGAATTATGAGTCAACATAACTGTTCCCATACATGTGACAATTGATAGATGATTGTGGTTTTTCTCTTATACTGTTATCTATTGAATATTGATGCAGGGAAAGTTGTATATGATCATGGAAATTTGCCGTGGGTTCGACCAGGTCTTTAAAGAGCATCTCGATGGAGTGTATGTTGATGTTTGATTTAAATCTGTAACATTGCTAAACTGCCGTTTTCCTTTGGCGGAGAGAGCTTTTCTAAATTGCTTCTAATCTTTATGCCAATATTTCTGCCTTTACAGCCGGCCAGGTGGTGACAAAATTTATGGAGTGTTCGATAATCAGCTTCCAGCTGCTCTGAAAAGGTTGCAATTTGACAAACATCTTTCCATGGACAATGTGCGGAAACTCATTACTGAAGCTGATGGATACCAGCCTCATCTTATTGCTCCTGAACAAGGGTATAGGCGCCTGATTGAATCTTGTTTGAGTTCAATTAGAGGTCCTGCTGAGGCTGCAGTGGATGCGGTATGTTCTTTCAGGAAACTTTGTTTTCACTTGCCTGGAGCTAGGTTGTTGACCCTTGTACTCTTTGGACACTCGTACTTTTGTCTTTACATGCATGTCACCCCCTCTTTCCACCACAAGTAAAATTTTTTTTTGCTTTAATCTTTTTTGGTTCTGTGAACTAATTAGCTTCTAGAGCTGTTGTCAAAAGTGATTAGGCTTTTAGATTCCGACATTTTAAATAGTTATTGTTTTTTAGTCTGATTGAAGAAGGGAGTTCTTTTGTTTGCTTGCTGTCCCAGGGTTGCTTTTTGATGTAGTTGTTTGGGTGACAGGTTCATGCAGTATTGAAGGAGATGGTGCACAAGTCTATCAGTGAGACGTCGGTAAGTACATGATTTGACTTGTTTCTGTTGCATGATTCTTGGCATTGGTTTTCTCCGCTAAGGGATGAGCTTTTTCACTTTTATATCATATGTATCTGTTTGATGTGGAACGCATTGACTACTCACTTTTTTGAGTTATCAGTGAGTCACCTATTTTGCTCTTTCTGGTTTGCAGGAACTAAGACAATATCCTACCCTTCGTGTAGAAGTTTCCAATGCCGCAACCGAGTCGTTAGAGAGAATGCGTGATGAAAGCAAGAAAGCAACTTTGCAGCTTGTTGATATGGAGTGTGGTTACCTGACTGTTGAGTTTTTCAGGAAGCTCCCTCAGGATGTTGAGAAGGGAGGAAACCCAACACATTCAATATTTGATCGTTACAATGACTCATATCTCCGTCGAATTGGTAAGCTGGTTATGTACTTCCTTGTTTTCTCTTTAAATTCCTGGTGTAAGACTCTTAAGGCATTGTCCTATGTATGGCTTTTTGTTTCTTTAAATCAAATTGAATACTAACCTAAATATTCTTACTTTGTTGTTTCATTTTGGTGATAATTGTGGTCAGAATTTATCAGGGTTTCTGTTATACCAGTTTCTTATTTTGCTGCTGACCGTCTTTTGATTGATTTTCACATCAAACAGGAACAACTGTGTTATCATACGTGAACTTGGTGTGTGGAACTCTAAGACACTCCATCCCTAAATCTATTGTTTACTGTCAAGTCAGAGAAGCGAAACGAAGCATACTTGATCACTTCTTTACTGAGTTGGGTGGGAAAGAGGTGAGCACTTCGCATCAGTTAAAGTGATCTATCTTTCTGAAATAATTAGTTAGCCTGATTCATAAATACCCTTCGTTTCTCCTCATTTGGTTGATTTGGAAATACTTCCTATTTTATCCTTCAGTTAATATCTTTAGTTGTAAAATACTTTTTCGGGTGTTTTAACTCACTTTTATATATTTACTCGTACTTCACCCAGTTTTTTTTATTGTTTTCCGCAATTCTTTTTAGAATTTTCAGAGTCCCCCCTTTACCTCGCCATTTATGATGGCCCTTGAGCCACCCATGAAATAACGGTGTTGTATTTTGCCATTGTTGAGAATGGAAAGTGTGTGCACTGGAAGGATCAGTAAAGTTGTGTCAGATAATCGTTCTTGTCCGTCACATGGGTCCAAGTGTCCAACGGTATTGTCATTCACTTTTGCCACTCTTGGCTGTATGTTTGATGTGCCGCTTTTACTGCAGGCAAAGTTGCTGGGTAAGTTGTTGGACGAGGATCCAGCAATCATGCAACGACGTATAAACCTAGGTAAGAGATTGGAGTTGTATAGGACTGCCCAATCTGAGATTGACGCGATTACCTGGGCCAAATGAAGAGATAACTAGTGACAAGATTTTTCGTGTGCATCCAAAATATCGAGTTGTAGCATTGTGTAATTCTTTAATTCATGTAATTGCTAAGCCTCATGGTTTCCTCAATTCATTTTTGAGGGCCATTGATGATGTATTCAGAGTTAATGTGTGTACTAGTATCTGTAATGCTTTAGCGGTGGTGAAATGGAACATGAGAACAGATCTTGGCATCCTCTTTGAAATATATATATTTTGTTGTGAAGATGCGCCTTTTTTTAGGAAAAAAAGATGTACGTGTGCCCCTCCTAAATTGCTTGATTTCGGTTAAAACTTTGTCTACTCATCAGGATGTTTCAATCACACGACTTGTAGAACTCTAGTGATAGAAATACGCGTATGAAATAAATGATTGATAAAAGACTATTTTTTTTAACCAAAAGTCGAACTTTCAGGCGACTTTTTTTTTGGGTTGCATTTTCCTTTGGAAAAGTACGCAAAGAAGTCTCAGGACTGTCCCAATTCCGTACCAAGTAGGATAAAATAACGAAGGGTATCCAGAGCTCACAGACCCACCACCATCAACGATCACTTCTCTGAGGCCCCCTTTGTATATACTATATGGGCACAATATAATCTACTCTATGAATTAAGGAGTACAACCTGAACTAACAAGTAGAACATCAAAGCCATTGACGAGCGTTGGGTGCTTGCGAAACTATATTGAAGAGACATTAGAAACCGAGGAAAAAGAGTAGTCATCTTTCTCTTTTCTACCTTTTTGCCATTTCGACAATTTTCTTTGAATATCACACTAGAATACAGGTACATATAATAGCTCAAGAATGTATCCGATGATTTCCTCAATTAAACTACGAATGCCATCAAGAGTCTCAAATCACAATTACAAGCGAAAAACAACAATACCCTGGCCTAATGACAACAAAGTTTGATATAGTACACGACTTGGGAGTACCGTACATGAACAAAGGGAGCCATTGTGATTCACTGTATCAGAAGGACCAAAGTTAAATTTACTCTTATGGTTGTTGCCATGTAGAATATACTTCTTCTAAGTTTTTTTTTTAATTTAGATGTCAGCTAATTTTGTAACACCCTCATATAAAGTGACTTTACCAAGGACTACCCCAAAGATGAAAGATCATTATCATCTCGGTTTCCCAAGGTTAGAATATCAAAGTTACCAATTCCAAACAACCTTTATTAAAGTATAAGGAGTTAGCGATTACATTATCTCAGACCAACTCAAAATAAAAGTACAAGGTCTCAAAACTAATGAAATCTAAGACATCTAAACTCATAACAATGAAGCTAGACTTGACGTGATGACTCCCCCATGATCGTCCCATAGCTAACCTTTGCATTACTGTCACAATCGCTCACCATCTCCGAATGGATCACCGCAGTTTTACAAACAACAACACGGGGTCAATACGATTTCAATCAAGATAAGACAAACAAATATTGTAACCACCGATCATCCTCCATCCCCGGTCTCCGATCTCACACGAAGAATCGATCGCACACCGAAGTGTGTAGCCCTACCTGATTCCCCATCGCAACGGGTAATCCTCGCCGCCATTGGGTGACCGCAGCCCATCCCCACCTAGTCCAGCTCATCAACGAGCGACTAACAGTCCCTGTCCCTTAATATGCACATCCCCTCCCGTGACGGGTTCCACGGAGGGCGAACTAGGAAGTGAAGCCACTCCCGCAAGTGACCTCACCACAAACACACACAGCATCACAGCTGTCACAACACCACAACTGTCACAACATAACCACATCAACACCGTCACCACAACACCCATCCTCCGATGATCAGCAGATAACAACAATTATACACAGTACAATCACAACATCTCAAATTAATTAAACAGAACTGAGTAGGGAAACCCTACCTTTTCGCAATCCGCTTACGCTGAAATCAACCATACAAATGCTTAACAAATTCCACATCGTCACCTACAACAACAATCACATAATTCCAATCACTAACTGCAAAACCCCATTTCCCCCAATTCATGATTAAAGGCAAACCCTAGAATTAAACACCAACAAACATGGGAATAAAGACTTACCGACGAAAGGGTGAATGATTGAATGCGATTGCTAAGATTGTCCATACATACACATAGGAGATATTGGGAGTGATTAGAGCGTCGTAGGTTTGATTAGGTTTGTAAATGGTGTTTTAGAAACTGATTATCGAATTATATAATCTCTAATTACTCCCGAATCAAACCGCTGAAATATTACTCGCTAGACCGGATACTCGGTCGAGTATAGAGTATACTCGGCCGAGTATCCTCTACTCGGTCGAGTATTCATCATACTCGGTCGAGTGTTCCTCGGCAGTAGCCAAACAGACTCACGACACACACTACTCGACCGAGTAGGCCATACTCGGTCGAGTACCAGCCTATAAAATCCGTAGTATTACAGTCTTCCCCCCTTAAAAAGAACTTCGTCCCCGAAGTTCTAACCCAACCTATAAAACATGGACACCTAACACTAACTCCACCAACCACGCTTACTAGATAACATATCCTCTCGATATTGACTCCATAATATTATCGAATAACCACAATACAATGTTGCCAACCTTGTCTCACTTCCGTAACACTCACTAGCAACTCAATACTAAGACAATCCACAAAATAAGATCAAGCATCAAAACGGAATGTTACATTCTACCATCCTTAAAACGAACTTCGTCCTCGAAGTTTACTCACACACATAAACATCCTCACACAATCCGTTACTCTCACTCATAAACATCATACTACTACGAGCACTGCCATTACCTGTAATAAAATCGGCAATCACACAAATCCATCCTTATTCTGCACCAACACTCAAACTTCCAATTACAACTTGTATGACCATCAAACACTCTTGTCGCATCCTACTCCTCTTAAGATAAATGTTACGTCCTCGTAACTCACTAATACTATGTCCTTTGCTATACCTCCCATAATCCTCATTACCACTGTATGACAACGATAACCCACTATAACCTCAACACCTACAACCATTCATATATCCAGGACTCTTTTTCTTTAACAGTTCCCGTGCCTCCAATTATTCTGCACTCCCATAACCTATATCATAAAGTCCTCAGTATAACCACCACTCCATCTCTTCTACATTACCACAACACGACATACTTCTATATACATATACACTCATCTCCACAATCTTATCTCACAATCCTTAAGTGTTACACATACTTACATTAGCTTCTCAAGTTCATCTTCTTTATTACCACTACTCCCTTAACTTGACACGATACTAAGTCCTAAAACTCCGTACTCCCTGTCCCAAGGAAAGGTGCTAAACCACTTGTAGTTTCAAGTTCAATAACACACATGTTCCACAATTTTTTTTTTCACAACTATGTCCATCAATGCCTCATCTAACACAAGATCAAAAGCACTCCAACAACCTCTCACAACGGTGTCCCATTAACAGAATATTACTATGCCATGACATCAACATCACCATACCCAACTCTCTCTCATACCATACTCTATTTTCACTCCTAAGCTGACACTGTTAAGAAACATCGGGAAACAACACAACGGTCTATATACCCCGACCGACACTGACAAGAAATAGCAGTAAACAAACAACGATCGATGACAACACGAAAATACTCGTATCACAAAACGAATTACCGTGCCCAGTGCACAACACCACATCGATAGTGTAATACCCGTCCTTTTAGGGACCCTTTGACCAGCGTTGACTGACCTTGGGAGCGGGAATAGTCTTAGAAGTAAGTGCTGAAGCCATCTTGGGTTGCGTGTTAAGAGTGGTACTCGATAGAGTAGAGGTTACTCGATCGAGTAGTTAGGGTACTCGATCGAGTAGGGGGCTACTCGATCGAGTATATTGGGTACTCGATCGAGTACCCAGTTTTCAGCGAGGGTTTTATATCGCGTTTTGTTAAATCCGCAAATCACTTCCGCCACTTTCCTTCTACCATTCAGTCGCCTCTTTCCCTTCCCATCACCTCAAAACCTCCATGGAAACCTTTGTGAAGATCTTTGTGCCTTAGAAGAGCGTCTCTTGAGTCGGGTAGCGGTCTTTTGCTGAGTTTCTCCCTATAGGTATGTCATAATCATCATCCGTGTTCTTGTTCCTCATAGTTAGGGTTTGCTTGTTAGTAATCTAGAATTGTATTCTGGTTATAGGCGTTGCTTGATCGCTGGACATGTTATATGTCGGCATGGATTGGTTGCGATGGCTTAAAGGTAGGTTCGCCTACTCAATTTCTGTAGATGGTCTAGCGTGTCAGTTGGTTGTTGTGTTGTGTTGGTTTGTTTGATATAGTAATTGTACTGTGTTTGTGGTTGTGATCGTTGTTGATGGTTCGCGAGGCGTGGCCTCGGCTGAGTGGGGTCACTTGCGGGAGTGGCTTCACGCCCTAGTTTCGCCTTCTGTGGAACCCGCCACAGAAGGGATGTGCATATTAATAGACAGGGTTATCGCTCGGTATGATGAGCGGGGATTTGATGGGTACGGCTGCGGTCCCCCACTGGCAGGACTGGTCCAGTGGACAGTCAGTGACAGAGGATGTTGGTTTGTTGTGATTGTATGTAAGACTGTTAGCATCGTATTGTGTTGATAGTTGTAGTCGTTATTCTTTGCGTCGTATCTCGATCTTGACCTTGTGTGGTTGTTTGTTTGTTATGTGTCCGCCGTGATCCCCTATGGTGAGCAAATCGGTCTTAGCAGGTGTTGATGTTGTTGATAGTGGAGTCCAAGGCAGGATGAGTCCTCACGAGATATGACGGTCTTAGTGAATAGTCGTTGACTTGTACCTTTATATTGTATTTTGGTTTAAATCGCTTGTAATAAATATTAATAGTTCTTTTATCGACATTTGAATATTGCTATCCTCGGGCAACCGAGATGGTAACGCCCTTATATCCTAAGGAAGGCCTAGTTAAGGCTCCTCTGAATATGGGGGTGTTACAAAGTGGTATCAGAGAGACGATTTTGGAACCTGTAACAAATGAACATAATGAACGTAGGGAGTCTAATAAAATGAACCTGGTGTATGTGTAATTGGAGCCCCAGCTGATGCTAGATTTTGGGTGAGTAGGCGCCCTCATTTCAAAATCTTGGCCCCATGATACTTAAGCCAGTCACGTGGTATGGGAATGTGGAGTCCGTGTATATGTGTGTAATGTGCATGTTAAGTGAGGAGCTACCTCGGTTAAATCTTTGTTAGAATTAATAGGGGTGTGATATTGATAATTGGGCCGTGTATGGTAATTGTTGATGAGGTTATTGAAGTTCTTTGAATGATTAGTGAGCTTATACGATGGTTATGAGATATGTGACGAAAATTTACGAAATAGTTATGCGTGAGGATGTGTAGCTGAATGTTGTGATATGAAGAGTGAACATGTGGGTGTTTGCTATAAGTTAATGATGACGGTAGTCATATACGAGTTTATAAATCCTACCGTAAGTGCTATGATGATAGTTATAGTATAGTTGAGATATAATTCGAGGCATAGCATATAGTAATGCGTTTATGCCTTACTTGTTGGTTGAAATTTTTCATTGCGTAATATTTAATTCGTGCGAGAATGTATTGTTATGATAGAATGTAAAACATGATTGAATAATTTGTTTGAAAAATATGTATTTATGTGGTACGTGAAAGAAAGAAATAATGTTAATTATACGCTTTAAATTGAAGTAAACACGAGTTTATTAGTAACATGTAAAGCAAGTTTAAGTGTATTATGATGGCGGGATTATGTTTAGAAATGATTCGAGATGGGAAATTTGTATGGCGTAATGTAATGTATGCTTTAATAGTTGAGGCGGTGCGTAGTGATGATAATACATGAGCAAGTACGATAATTAGTGCCGAATTCCGAACTTAGTTTGGACTCGACACGTGGTGTTGTTTTGCAGGTATTTTCGGCTTACTTCGTACTTCCCGACCGAGTACTTAATCGTACTTGACCGAGTGCGAGTGCTTACTTGACCGAGTAGACCTTACTCGATCTAGTTAGGAGGCTATGGCGACGGGATGTGGGGAAATTTCCTACAGATACTCGACGAAATAGCTCATACTCGATCAAGTAGGGTGGTACTCGATCGAGTATCCAAGGCACTCGATCGAGTAGGGTGGTACTCGATCGAGTACCCCAGGTACTCGATCGAGTAGGTTACTGTACAGTGATTCCTACAGGTTTTCATAAAACCCCTATTCTTCCTATTTCTTTCCTATTCTCCTCATCCTTCCTCTATAATTCGAATTAGCTAAACCTAATTCCTCTCAAAATCTCTCTTTCTCTTGGGTTAGTGGTGATTCTTGGGGTTGATTTCTTTGCTTAATTTCGTTTCTTTACTTTGTTAATCAATCAAGGTATGCTTTCCTTCCTAATTTATGCGATTTATTGCTTTGAATGTGTAAGAATGGTGAAATAAACTGAAATTTTCGGTTCACATGGGTAGGTTATTGTTTTTTATGGTTGAAATATGATTCACATGCCTTCTTTTCATGCTTATTGGTGACTAATTGCTGTAAATTAGATTGGAAATTACTAAATTTGAAATCGAAATTTTTAGGGTTTCCAAAATTGAAATTGATTTTTGGTTGTTTTACAATGGTTAGACGGTAGAATTGAGCCTTAAGTATTGTTTATATCATGTTGGAGGATAGATTTTAATGATTTTACCCTTAAAAAGTTGCCTTAAAACTCCGTCTTAAAAGTGCCTCAAATGGAAATTCGTGATTTATAATTGAAAATTGATGTTGTAGTTGACATTATAAGTATGAGTTGAACTCCAATATGACAATAGAAACAATAATTGATGAAAATATGCCAAAAATTATCACAGCTGTAAAGACCGTCTGGAAATTCTAATTGAGTTGTTGTACATAATAGTGAAGGGTGATAATGATATGTTATAAATCATTCTTTCTCATAAATTAGTAAAGATGCCGCACATGTGATTAGAAGTGTGTTTGGAATAACCTTAGAAACATGCTAGGATATTCAAATTGGTTGAGCATATGTAATCACCATGATGATTCCTTTCACAACTATGGCGTATGAGTAGTAATAATTTGAGCTTGTATGTCAAAGTCTTAGAAACTGCTGGTGAATGTGTGTCCATAGCTTAATATTCAAGGTAAATGGCATGACTTATGTGCTTCACATGTTAAAATTTGTTGGTAAATTGATGTACCTAACTGAATAAGTTAAGTTCAAGATTACATGAAGTATATGCTTTACGTGTTTAAGTAAGTTGCTTAAGTCATATATTCAAAACAGATGCCGAGATGAACTTAGGAACCCGCCAAAGTAAACGGGGAGGGGTAATCCACCGAGATGGGGAAGGAGTGGACTGTGGTACCCGCAGTTCGAGTACCCTTGATCGTCTTTGTTGACTTCAGCGAGAGAGAGCGTTTTGTGGCTTTACAAAAACGCAAAATGAGACCTACAAAGTGTATAGACACTACGGTGTTAGAGGAGTTGGAGATAGAGACGGATGTCCGTCACATTTTCGAGACCTTGGGTTTTACGGGTTTGTATAGGCTGAGGAAGCATACCTACCCATTCCTTACTTTGGAGTTCATGAGCTCTTTTAACTATGACCCAGCGGACCAGACTGTTGAGTTTAGATTGATGAATACCAGTTTTCTATTGACTATGGATCTGTTTGCCTCTCACCTTGGGTTGGCCAAGCCTCCCAAGGACTCCATCACCGATATTCCAGCTGAGTGCGGCGTCTGCCGCCTAATGCCTTGCTTGACTGGGAAGCAAGCTCCCACCTTGAGCAGCATGCTGATTAATGACGTTCAGCATATTACCTTGAGGGTCTTTCTCCGTTCTCTTTCGAACCTTCTTTATGACATAAAGGATATCAGTAAACTGAAGAATCATGAGGTCTTACTTCTGATGTCTTACCTCAACCCGGAGCGGGCCAGAAAAGTGGTCTTTAATGCTCCTTCTATGGTTTGTGCTGCCCTTGCCTTGATGGCTTCTTCCTCTTCCCGGTACCTGAGTTGTGGCGCTATTGCCACTCGGTTAGCTGAAAAGCTAACCTCTTTTGAGGCTTCTTCGGATTACGTGCCTCTAGCTACCCCAGTGCCTACCATGGATCGTGACTACTATCTCGACCTGAAATGGTTGAGGACCTTGGCTGACGGTAGCCTAGCGTGGAGGGTGTGGGGCATGAGTTGGATGAAGGTTCCAGCTCCTGAGCACCTCCCACCCACGGAGCCTTTGGAGCCGACAGTAGTGACGGTGGACTCTGATGATGAGGAGGAGGAGGATGATGACAGACCCCGCCAGCTACAGACCTATCTCATCGACGGCACCATCCTCGAGGAGATGCCGGAGCCGACGAAGGGCGAGAATGCGGGAGTTGCGGTGGTGGAGAGACCTAGGGTGGGGAGGGGACCCCGTCGAGTGAGGGAGAGGGCCTCGGAGACTAGGCCGCAGCCGGTAGCGCCACAGCAGCAGCAGCATCAACATCCCTTTCCGTGCTACCCTTACCTCGACCCGGAGACGCGGTCCACTACTTGGCGCAGATAGAGTGTCATCTACCTTGACACTCCGGAACATGCACGAGATGGCGTACACTCGGGGGATAGGGGACCGAGGGACCGCATCCAGTTTGGTGGAGCGGAGTTGGGGACTACTCAGGGGTTTTCCATTCCTACGGGGTGGATCAGTCGACGTGGGGGGCACCTCAGTCCTTCCCTTACGGTGGCTTGACTCCATGGTATGTGGGCCCAGGAGCAGGAGGGAATGCGGGGTTCGGGTCATCGGGAGCAGGTACTTCTGGAGGTGGTGATGATGAGGTGATGTTCGAGCAGCAGCAGCAGCAGAAGGAGTGATACTCCTTGTTCTTATCTTTGTTGATGGTAGTTGATGTTAGGTGGTGATGTTGTTGTTAGACTTTAGTAGTTGTTTCTTTTTTATTATTGAGACTTAGTTGGATTTGTATGGTTGGCCATAAGGCCGGATTTGATATTCTAACTGGTTGCAGGATATTAGAAGTCGGGGAGTCGTCCCGACTCGATTTGATATGACAATTATGCGCAGGTGTGTTAACTCATGACAGGTTTTATGAGGAGTTGGCCTGTAGGTACTCGACAGAGTACCCCGTACTCTATCGAGTAGCTACAGGACGAAATGAGAGAAAAGGTTCTGATCTGTGGGCTACTCGATCGAGTAGCCAAGACACTCGATCGAGTAGCATGGCACTCGATCGAGTACCGCTACCTATTCGATCGAGTAGCACTATTACAGGAGGTTTTCGAAAATTAAAAAAAAAATGTTCAATTGTTTTATAATTGCAAGTTTCATATTTGGCGTGGTTGTTAGTGCTTAGTAACATCGTTGGACCGTTAATTCTCTATGTTGGAAGGCGTGCTTTAGTTCTCTATGCATATTTATATCAACCAATGAACCGGTGATAGATTCTTTTGCTTAAATGTTGCATACGCCTTGTTCTTACCTCATTACCGGAATTACATCTTCTCATACAGTTATGCATACCATGTTAACGTGCTTTATCGTTGGCGACTAGTTGTCCAGGAGAGATATGTATGATTTATAATTTAAAGAGTTTATGATTAGCGAGTAATGCCTACAATAAATAATATGTCTTAACCCATGTCATGAATGAGATAATAAGTAATAGGCGTTGAAATTTGGGTGGTGAACTTCGGGGACGAAGTTCCTTTTTAGAGGGGAAGAGTAATGTCGCGAAATAAAAAGGTCGTTTTTGACTAATGTTTTGCTTGTTTATAATGTTGTTGGTATTATGTTTTGCTTTAGTTACAAAAAAAAAAAAAATTCCGGAAGTGTAACGAATTACTTTAGTTCTTTAAAGTGAGCGTGGTTGTATGTTTCAAGAGACGGTCATGAAGAAATAGTTATAGTAAGATGAATCGTATTTGAATCACGTTGCCAAAGTAACATGGTGGCATTAGTTGTACCACATGAAAGTTAATAGGAGACATGTTCTAGATTGATAGTTTGATAGTGGTTACTACATGTTGGGTGATCGTTTGATAGTTTGATAGTGGTTACTACATGTTGGGTGATCGGGGGTGGTGATTCGCATTGCGAGTTTGATGTTTTATATATATATACATAGAGTAACGGTTGACAGTGATAATGCTTGCATGATAGTAGTAAGAATCGATAGGTATAAATGTGGACGGTGATGATGATGACATGGGGGGGGGGGGATGGTATTTACAAGAGGTAATGGTTTGACCGGGAAGATTGGTGAGATTGTGTTGGTTCCGTGTCGTGAGCGGGAGAGGTGAGTTGAACTTCGGGGACGAAGTTCTTTTTAAGGGGGGAAGACTGATACTGTCGTTTCGTACCAAAAATAAAATACCTAAGTACTACTAACAGAAGTCAGCGGTAAGTAGGGTCGATCTCCACAGGGAGGCGGTGTACTATCTATTTGTCCGTTTATCCGTCTAATGTCACGATGGGGGTTGAATTGATTGTGAACTAACTAGAGACTAAAGCGAGGGAAATGAAAAAGAGAAATTAACAAAAGGAGAAGGGTAGTATGCTAAGAGTCGGTCCACCGTGGCAGCTATCAGATCTTATACTATCGGGAATACTGAGGTGATTAAACTATTGATAAGAAGAGCTATGGTCGTCACCTTTCGGTCCTTAAACCGCCCTAGAGCGTAAACAGCTTAACTTTCGCCCTCACTGCAATACCCTATTGTAATTAAGCAAGCCTTCCCTTCCAATCTTTCGATCTAGGTCGGGGTTAACTAAATTTATGGTCTCCTGCATGCATTCATTCGACCGGATAACAATTAAATTGCCTAATACAATTCCTATCGCAAGTCTAACCTATTCAAGTCAGTTAAAACATCGCTACCACGGCTTCCCTAATCCTAACATACTACGGAATTTAGCTAGACATAATTAAAGGGAAACAAGAATAATAGAAACAAGAACAATAAATAAACATTAAAAAGAAAGAGAAAAGGGAGAGAAACAATTACTGAATTTTGATCCGGAAAAGGAAGAGCAAAGTAACAGTGTAAAAGTGACAGAGTATTAAGAGTAAAAGAGGAGAGCCGAAAAGAAGAGAAAAAGAGAGAAAGGGAGAGTATAGAGTGTGAGAGAGACTAAATGACTCCTAAAACTTCCTATTTATAAGAAAATAGTAGTTGCTAAACCTAATGAGCCCAGCCCGTCAGCAAAAATCAACTCGATCGAGTAAGGAAATCACTCGATCGAGCAAACTCAGCCAGAAAACAGCTCGATCGACCAAGTAAAGTGCTCGATCGAGCAAGTGCATAAGAGAAACTGGTCGATCGACTACAAAGTCTACTCGATCGACTGATTATTGACTCCTAAACCACTCGATCGACTAATAAATCACTCGATCGAGTGGGTCTTGACTTCAGCAGCTCATCATTCTCGTTAGTTGACTTTGATTTGTCCTTTTAGCTCCCGAAACACCTTCACGCATCCCAAGACAGCTATATTTCCCGCTCCAAATTATCTCTTCCTCCAAATGCATGCTAAACGGACGGTAAATAGCTTGATTTCACTCCTTTCGGGTTCATTCCTGCAAATAAGACGAAACAAACCAAAGTAGCATATTCGGGGCATTTCGTAGCATAAAACCACGATAAAAGCATAGAAATACGTGCATAAAATAGGCTAAAAAGACTATATAAAATGCACGTATCAAATCTCCCCAAACCAAACCTTTACTCGTGCCCGAGTAAACTAAAATGCAACTAAAGGAACGGAAAAAGATAACTTAGAGCCAGCTACAAATGCCCACTTAAGCCAATTTAATGCAAGCAAACTAACACTTATAGCTAAACAGTCAAATGCAAACGAGTTGTAGGATGTTTATAATAAAGCTGAACCGTCGACCTTGCAAGACCTTTAAAATCGGACTCTCACGGGTCACTCTTCTCTCATGAAGCAAAGGGTGAACATATATATGTAAGAGAGAAAGAAAAATAGTCGCTCACCTAAACTACGACCCACATAAACATGCATGCCACTAATATGATAGACAATTCTGGCTATCGTACACACATTCCAACCAAACAAGGTCCTGTCACAGCCGAGGGCTTACAAAAATATGGTAAAGTGAGGCAATGGGTAAGAAAAGGCAAAACAATTATGGGAATGTGGAGGTATAGGTGATCAAGCTAGTACCTAAACAAAACCATATGAAAACGTCCGATTCCAACTCAATTATGAAATAAACACATGTCCTTACTTGGCATAAAATCTCACCAAACCAAACCAGAAAAACTCCTCAAATGATATAAGATAGAACATAGGAGTAGAAACCGTCAACCAAACAACATCTTTTTTTTCCTTTCTTTTCTATTTCTATTTTTTCTCGGTTTCTCTTTCTTCTTCTTTTTTTTGATTTTTTCTTTTTCTTTTTTTTTTCTTTTTCAACTTTTTTTTTCGATTCTTTTTTTTCTTTTTTCATCACGTTTTTTTTTTCTCTTTTCATCATCCTCCCTTTCTTCATAGATTACCAACTCCGACTCAATAGAATATGCGCCAATATTTGATACAATAAACAGTATACCGCAGAACAATCTAAACTAGCTTGACAAGGCAGGCTAAATTTGGGATGTAGTTAAGGGTCAACAGGCAAATTTGGCTAATGTGGAGTTGAATGGGTAAAAATGAAAGAAAGGGACTGTAAGCACCTCCCTGCATGTGACACCAACCACTAACCCGAATGTATGACGACAAAAAGCAATTGAATTTCATATACGTGCAAATTGATGATACATGTTATGCAAGGAGTAACTACTCACAATCCTACATGAAACCGGTCACAAATGACACCAGTTTATAAAGCTCTAAATCTTAGAAATTATAAGTAGGTTGCCAAAATTTCAGGTCAAGTCTATTCGTTCAGCTAAATTAAACATTAACTAGTAGATTATGCAAAGAGACAAAGCTAATAAGATAACAGTTCAATGCAAGGCTTAAGCAAAAAGACAGTCGCAGTGCAATATCATCATTGAAATCTACCGTTCCGACTCAACCTATATGCTAAAAATAAACGTGAATTTTTGAAATTTTAACAATTTTTCCAATTTTTATGGAATTTTATGAATTTTATAGAAAATAAACAACAATGCAAACATGAAATTAAACGTGATAACAGAAATGCAATAAAAACACTATGCAGACACAGATATGGATGCATAACCTCCCCAAACCAAACCGTACAATGCCCCCATTGTACCAAAACATGGAAAGGAAATGCAAACTGAAAGGAGAAAGAGAGTAAATACGGAAAACTCACAAGATACGCGAAATAAGGGACCTCCCCAAACCGACCATGAAATGGGAGGTTGCTAAAGGTCCTGAAAACCGTCTCAGGAAGCTAATCCAAGTCAACACGTGAAAGGGCATCCAAAATCAGCTCGATCGCATGGTGCTGGGGTCGATCGAGTGGTTTTCTTTCTGCAGGTGGTCGATCGAGTACAATTGCCACTCGATCGAGAGGATTTGGCAGCACAAGTGCTCGATCGAGTACAAAAAGTACTCGATCGAGTACTTCTCATCGTATTTCCTGCAAAAACGCAATGTAAACAGCCCATAAACTAACTAGACAAGCAAACTGAGATAGTCTATGGTAATAAAACCATTTATTACAACTGAAAGTAAATAAAAATGTAAAATAAAATCGCCGGGTTGCCTCCCGGGTAGCGCTAGCTTCAGTCAGGTCCCAGCTCGACCTTCTTTTCTTCGAGGCTCTATAATTAATCACGATCAAAACAGCTCAAAGCGCAGCAAAGAACTTTGTCAAATAGCTGCGCATGTGCTACACAACAGCATAAGTAGCACCAAAGTGGAATCAAGAAATAGGAAATAAAAATGTTTAACTTTTTAAGCCGAACAAATTTCCTATGAGCGCTCCTAAATTTATCCACAAAATAAAGGAGCGCGGGAGCAATTGTCAATATATAAGGGTCCCGATTCAGATTAGCAAACTTGAAATGATAAGGACGGTGAAAATTCGTTAAATTATGCGTCCACATATGAGAGGGTGTAGCATTAAAAGAAGGAGCACAAATTAAACGAGGCAATATACTTTTAAAACAAACAATAATGAAATTATCGCTTACTACCTCGGGTTGGTCGCTCTCAACGACGGAGTCACTGACAAAGGAATGGATTACCTCATCCGTGCTAGGAGCAATTACCGTCTCGGCTGCTTCTTCATCAACCTCATCAGTGGAATCCATCCCGTAAATCGCAGCTTCAAGTGTATCCGACTCGGCTGTGAATAAGGGAGGTTCACCGTAACCTTCATCATCGTCAAACTCGTCATCCAATATGAACCCAAGTGACGAAGTTAAGCTCTCAATGGCCAATTCAGTCGATCGAGCAGAATAATCACTCGATCGACCACTTTCCTCCCGCATCTCACTCGATCGAGTAACAAAATCACTCGATCGAGAACTATCCTCCTGCATGTCACTCGATCGAGAAGAGATATTACTCGATCGAGGACTTTCTTCCTGTACAGCGCTGATATCCTCGCATACACTCTGGAAATACGCTAGAAAGTCGTCATCCGAAATATAGAAATCATTTTCAGCATTGGGCAACGTGGGTTCTTCATGGGAAAAACCGCTCTTGGTCAACTACACCTCTTCTGGTTGCCGATCACTCAACCCAGCTGTTAACCGAGCAATTTCAGATTGCAACTCAGTGACTTGAGCACCCATATATCTATCATATTCTAGAATTAAGGACTTCAGCTCCGCGATTTCTTTTTTCTGTATATCACGAGGATCTTGTTGCGGTGGCCATTGATGGGGTGGATGTGGCGGCACAACTACATCTGCATTGTGCTCAGCAGCACCACATCTCCAAGATTTCTTCCTTTCCCAACTAGCAGGTTTCTCAGCTTGGGCTTCGAACTGAGCAATTAGTCGGGAGACAGATGTCATCTCGGCAAGAGGGATCGAAGGTACTCAAGCCTTCCCTTCGATAATCTCCCTCGTGCTTCTGTCTAATAAACCTGTAGGCCTATCAAAACAACACTAAAGAAAAAGATAAGAACAGCCTCAAGGTACTTAGTCTTCCCTTGAGGCGAAAGGACAAACAAAATAAAACAGATAAAAAGCGTCGCCTCCCCAGCAACGGCGCCAAAATTTGATACTGTCGTTTCGTACCAAAAATAAAATACCTAAGTACTACTAACAGAAGTCAGCGGTAAGTAGGGTCGATCTCCACAGGGAGGCGGTGTACTATCTATTTGTCCGTTTATCCGTCTAATGTCACGATGGGGGTTGAATTGATTGTGAACTAACTAGAGACTAAAGCGAGGGAAATAAAAAAGAGAAATTAACAAAAGGAGAAGGGTAGTATGCTAAGAGTCGGTCCACCGTGGCAGCTATCAGATCTTATACTATCGGGAATACTGAGGTGATTAAACTATTGATAAGAAGAGCTATGGTCGTCACCTTTCGGTCCTTAAACCGCCCTAGAGCGTGTGACTTAACTTTCGCCCCTCACCGCAATACCCTATTGTAATTAAGCAAGCCTTCCCTTCCAATCTTTCGATCTAGGTCGGGGTTAACTAAATTTATGGTCTCCTGCATGCATTCATTCGACCGGATAACAATTAAATTGCCTAATACAATTCCTATCGCAAGTCTAACCTATTCAAGTCAGTTAAAACATCGCTACCACGGCTTCCCTAATCCTAACATACTACGGAATTTAGCTAGACATAATTAAAGGGAAACAAGAATAATAGAAACAAGAACAATAAATAAACATTAAAAAGAAAGAGAAAAGGGAGAGAAACAATTACTGAATTTTGATCCGGAAAAGGAAGAGCAAAGTAACAGTGTAAAAGTGACAGAGTATTAAGAGTAAAAGAGGAGAGCCGAAAAGAAGAGAAAAAGAGAGAAAGGGAGAGTATAGAGTGTGAGAGAGACTAAATGACTCCTAAAACTTCCTATTTATAAGAAAATAGGAGTTGCTAAACCTAATGACGGAATTAGAGCTAAAAGCCCAGCCCGTCAGCAAAAATCCACTCGATCGAGTAAAGAAATCACTCGATCGAGCAAACGCAGCCAGAAAACAGCTCGATCGACCAAGTAAAGTGCTCGATCGAGCAAGTGCATAAGAGAAACTGGTCGATCGACTACAAAGTCTACTCGATCGACTGATTATTGACTCCTAAACCACTCGATCGACTAATAAATCACTCGATCGAGTGGGTCTTGACTTCAGCAGCTCATCATTCTCGTTAGTTGACTTTGATTTGTCCTTTTAGCTCCCGAAACACCTTCACGCATCCCAAGACAGCTATATTTCCCGCTCCAAATTATCTCTTCCTCCAAATGCATGCTAAACGGACGGTAAATAGCTTGATTTTACTCCTTTCGGGTTCATTCCTGCAAATAAGACGAAACAAACCAAAGTAGCATATTCGGGGCATTTCGTAGCATAAAACCACGATAAAAGCATAGAAATACGTGCATAAAATAGGCTAAAAAGACTATATAAAATGAACGTATCAAAGACTGTAATACCCGTCCTTTTAGGGACCCTTTGACCAGCGTTGACTGACCTTGGGAGCGGGAATAGTCTTAGAAGTAAGTGCTGAAGCCATCTTGGGTTGCGTGTTAAGAGTGGTACTCGATAGAGTAGAGGCTACTCGATCGAGTAGTTAGGGTACTCGATCGAGTAGGGGGCTACTCGATCGAGTATATTGGGTACTCGATCGAGTACCCAGTTTTCAGCGAGGGTTTTATATCGCGTTTTGTTAAATCCGCAAATCACTTCCGCCACTTTCCTTCTACCATTCAGTCGCCTCTTTCCCTTCCCTTCACCTCAAAACCACCATGCAAACCTTTGTAAAGATCTTTGTGCCTTAGAAGAGCGTCTCTTGAGTCGGGTATCGGTCTTTTGCTGAGTTTCTCCCTATAGGTATGTCATAATCATCATCCGTGTTCTTGTTCCTCATAGTTAGGGTTTGCTTGTTAGTAATCTAGAATTGTATTCTGGTTATAGGCGTTGCTTGATCGCTGGACATGTTATCTGTCGGCATGGATTGGTTGCGATGGCTTAAAGGTAGGTTCGCCTACTCAGTTTCTGTAGATGGTCTAGCGTGTCAGTTGGTTGTTGTGTTGTGTTGGTTTGTTTGATATAGTAATTGTACTGTGTTTGTGGTTGTGATCGTTGTTGATGGTTCGCGAGGCGTGGCCTCGGCTGAGTGGGGTCACTTGCGGGAGTGGCTTCACGCCCTAGTTTCGCCTTCTGTGGAACCCGCCACAGAAAGGATGTGCACATTAATGGACAGGGTTATCGCTCGGTATGATGAGCGGGGATTTGGTGGGTACGGTGCGGTCCCCATCGGGCAGGATCTGGTCCAAAGTGGACGATCGATGTGAGAGGATGTTGGTTTGTTGTGATTGTATGTAAGACTGTTAGCATCGTATTTGTAACGCCCCGTAATTTCGGATCATTAATATATTTCGAAAATAATTAATTAATCAAGTAAAATTTGACATTAATGTATTTAAAGTAAAAATTATTCAAAGAAATATAATTTTATTATATTTTGAAGAAAAGTATTTATTTTGATAGTTTTGAAATGTTTAAAAATAGTTTAAACCGTGTAAAATTTTTTATTTCGAAATAAGGGCGTATCGGGGGGAAAATGACAATTCTTTTGAACGTTGGGTAAACGAATTTGGAAATGGGTAGTATGAATACTCAATTTTATTGTAATCTCGTGTTTAAAAACTTTGGTCTTGACGGAATTTGCATTTGACTTACGGATTTAATTATTATTGAAACAAGTCAAACCCGACTCGTAAAAATCCCGACTAAAAATCCCGCTCTTCTCCTTTCCTCTTCCCTTTCCCGCGGACCAGCCCCTCCCTTTTCTTTCTTTTTTCTGATTTTACTCTATCTTCATCTTCTCTAATTCCCAAAACACATTTTTCTTCATTCCAAGCTAAAATCGACACAACTCCTTCATTTCTTATCGGTTTTTCACGAAATTTACCTTTCTTGAAGTTGTTTAAGACGAATTTTGGGTAAAATTCGGTATTTTCGGTATTTATATACTTATCTTTGTGTTTTTATGGTTTATTTAGGTGAAGAATTGGAGGACGAGTTTGGGGACTCGTATATTATCGAAGATAGCGGATAGTTGCTAGTTAGGGTTTGGGTTTGAGGTGCTAATTGCTCTTTTTTCTAGCTTAAGGTAACATATTTCGAGTTACTCGACGAAAGATCGTCACATGTTTTTGATTTTTGTATGTTTTGTAATTTTTGTAATTTTTGTTTGTGTAGTAATTTTCACATGTTTAGAATGGTTGCATGCATGTCAATTGTTAGCTTAAATTATCATAATAGTATGGAAATGATATGGGAACGATTAGATTATGCTTAAAATGAGTTAAAATGAAGAAAAACGGAAAAAAAAGAGGAGTATGGGTGGCGGCAAAGAAAGTCGACAGAGCCGTGGCGAGCCCACGGCTAGCCCACGGATGGCCCGGGTCGGTCCGTTGCTTGTTTCGCGGTTTTCCATGCAAAATTTGTCATTTTGGGGTTATTAATGACATAGTTAGTATGAGTACACTTTAGGAATTGAATCATATTAGTAATAAAAATTATGTTAATGGTAAAACTATGCTTATATTAATAGTTATCACATGTTAGGATAGTTTACAAAATGAAATTGTAATTAATAGGCTCAAAATGAATTTTATAGCGATAAATGTAATGTTTTGTTGATTGTGCCGAAAACTGAGCCTTAGTCCCTTTGACTGATGCGATGTCAGTTAATTGAGTGATTGGTCAGCCGCAATTTGACCCGTACCTGTCGCAGGGCTGGGGTTGCGGGTAAAAATTCGGTTGAATGAATTAGATAATCGGCCTTTTTCTTGCTTTAGGCCATTTATTATATCTCTATTTCACATGTTTAGTTAGTTGAATTTAAATAGCTTCTTATTTCGTAGTAATGGCCCTAGATTCCCCTAAAGCCTTTAATATTGTTAAAATTGCTAGAATTGGAAATTAGTATTGAATTCTTATTGAGGACACTGTTGGATTATCTGCTGAATAGACATTTATATAGCCTTTCACATGATAGAATGTTAGCATTTAGGTTGGTAAGTTGGACTTTTTGCCCTCTTAAGGTTAAGTGGGTGTCTTACTTGACTTGTGTGGTGAGTCTTGTGTGGTGTGGGCTAAAGTATTCAAGTTGGGACTAGCTGGGACTAGGTCCTAGGTGAGTATTTCGGCCTTCATCATAGATAGGTCTTTATAGTCTTTGACGAGTATATGTTCACTGCTTGATAGCCTTTGTGTTCCTGACTAGTGGATTTATATCCAAGTTGGGGCATGACCTCAGTTACTTATTTTGATAGTAAGTGGTCAGCTTAAGTACTAACCAACCCTTTGGTGGACTCCTTAGGGTACTCACTTTGTTTTAGAAAAAATGTGGGTCTTGGGTGCGGTGGTGTGTATCCGCATGTCTAGGTCTGCGCAGATTTTAGGCTAGGGTTGTGTTGTCTCTTGGCCATGTTTTATTAATATTAACCGCTGAGCCAAGATACCGGTTCGATTACCTTCCCTACCTCGTGGTATAGACTCGAGTTACAAAGTGACTATTGACGGTGCTAAGAACTTATGCCTGTCTTTGATATATTGCCCTTTCTTGTATGGTGATTTTATGAACTGTAATAGGTGAGATGTAAGCCGGTTCTGATTGATAAAGTTTGGATTACTATTTGAATTATATGATTCACATGATAGTTTAGTTTGGTCGGTTTAGGGGTCATAGGTTGGATTTACATGATAATTACATTGTTTATCATATTGTTTACATGTTTTACTACATGTTACATTAATTTTGACGATTCGTGGCTGGGAGGACTCGAAGTTACTCCCCACTGAATTGTGGCTTTCGTGTTTGTATAAAATGCGATTGACAGGTTGTTGATGCTTTGTTGGGGTCACAGACGAGCTAGTGAGCAAGGAACCTTGGACCTAGTTTTGGCTATTCTTATAGTAAACCTTTTAACTTTTGGTTTTGTATATAATTTGAAGGGACATATGTCTCCCTTTTCTATTTTGGGTTTGTATCACTATATTTCCGCGTCTTTAGTTATGTATGTAAATTAGTTTATCAGCTTTTGCAGGGTTTTTGACACTCTTCTTGAGTTGGATTGGTTGTGAATGGTTTAGGAAGAAATTTTTTTTGAAATTGCAGGTTTTACCTAGTTGAACCATTTACAAACATATCCTACCAGTTTTTCCGTAGAATTTACGCATTTAAGTAATTAGTTAACGCAAAGTTTTAAGGGTGTCACAGTTGGTATCAGAGCCTATTGCTCCCGACGCACGTTTGTGCACCCCACTTAGAAATCACTTGACCTTTAAATAATAAACTTGAGAGAAGGGTAGGATGGGTAGATTTAGGATTTTATGTGGTAGTCTGTTTGTGATTGCTAATTGTTAGGTACTAATTAATTCTCTCTTTTGTAAGATGGCTCCGCCAAGAAGGGACATTGATGATGCTATCTTACTAGTTCTTACTCAAATTCTCCAAAACCAACAAAACCAACAAAATCAACAAGCTCCTATTCCTCCGCCTGCTAAGGGTACTCCAGGCACCTATACTTGGGTGGCTAACCAGTTGACCCGAATCAACACTCCCACTTATGGTGGAGAGATTGATCCAGCTGCTCTTACAGGGTGGTTTCGGGAGTTGGAGAAAAGCTTCACGTTGTATGATGTCAAGGAGGAACATAAAGTGAAGCTAGCCTCTCACTTTCTAGTACGAGAAGCAGACCGGTGGTGGTCCATGACTGGGCCTACCGTTTCGGCTGAACCGGGATTTGACTGGGTACGTTTCAAGGAGTTAGTGGAGGCCCGTTTCTATCCACAAGAGCTGAAACAGCAAAAGTTGAAGGGATTCATGGAGTTGAAGCAAGGAAGCCTTCCAGTTCAGGCCTTCACCGATAAATTCAACGAGTTGGCTCATTATGCAACTCGATTGGTGAAGGATGACAACGAAAAAGCCTTCTTTTATCTTGAAAAGCTCTCCCCTAAGATCAAAAGCATGGTCCGTCGGGATTCCACTAGCTTTGTTTCAATCTACAACGATGCTTTGTGGGCTGAAAATTCCCTAAAAGACATTGAAAATGAAGCTCATGCAACTAGTTCTAGTCTTGGCAAGAGGCCTTTATATCCCTCTTCTAGGCCCTTTACTCCTTCACCTAGGTTCATCTCATCTCCCTCTGACCCAAACAAGAGAAGGTTTGTTTCTAATGTGCAAGCTAACCGGGGTGGTCAATCTTCAGCTGTTAATGATAATAAAGGTACTAGAGACCGACTGTGCTATAACTGCAAGAAACCAGCACACCCTGGTAAATGCTTCGTTGATCCTGTTATATGCTTTTCTTGTAACAAACCGGGCCACAAGGCCAATGTTTGCCCGGAGAGGAAGGTGACAGCTCCTACCACTCCTGTCGCCCCAGTGAGGCCAGTAAGGCCAGTGAGGCCGAAGGGCCGTATCTTTGTTATGAGCCGAGCTGAAGCTGAGGCACATCCTGATATCATTGCCGGTACATTTTCTATTTTTGATGCTCCTTGTTTGGTGCTATTTGATACGGGTGCCTCTTTATCTTTTATTTCAATAAAACTTTCCAATAAATTATCACTTGAATCATCACAAGAAGAAAGTACATCGATATCTTTACCCTCTGGGGATGTCTTTTCCTGTTCTAAAATCTATCCGGAAGTTCCTATTTCTATTGCGGGATCTATATTTCCAGCAAATCTTTTCCAATTTCCACTTGAAGAATTTGATGTCATTTTGGGCATGGATTGGTTACATACTTATCATGCTCGATTTGAATGTCGAGATGAGAAAATAATTCTTACAAGCCCTTCAGGTCACCGTGTGTCTTATCAAATGGTTAAAAGACAAACCGGTACTAAACTAGTTTCTGCTATGAAGTTTGTCAATGCGATGAAAAAGGGTCATCAAGCCTTCTTGTGTATGGTGACTTCTTCTGATTCTTCCTCTCTGCCTCTTAAAGAGAACATTCCTGTAGTATGTGAATTTCCCGATGTTTTTCCTGATGAGCTACCGGGAATTCCTCCTGAAAGGGAAGTTGAATTTGCTATTGATCTTATTCCTGGTACCGGCCCTATTGCTAAAGCTCCTTATAGGCTGGCACCGTCTGAAATGAAAGAGCTGAAGACTCAGCTGGATGATTTGATTGCCAAAGGTTTTATTCAACCTAGCTTTTCACCATGGGGTGCTCCTGTCCTCTTTGTAAGAAAGAAGGATGGATCTATGCGATTATGCATAGATTATCGTGAACTTAACCGAGTTACTATCAAGAATAAATATCCTCTTCCTAGAATTGATGATCTTTTCGATCAGCTCCGTGGTGCTTCTACTTTTTCTAAAATTGATCTTCGTTCGGGCTATCATCAAATTCCAGTCCGAGAAGCTGATATTCCTAGAACTGCCTTCAGTACGAGATATGGTCATTTCGAGTTTACGGTGATGCCATTCGGTTTGACCAATGCTCCAGCAGTATTCATGGATCAGATGAACCGTACTTTCAGAGAACACCTCGACAAATGCGTTGTAGTGTTCATTGATGACATCTTGATCTATTCTAAATCTGAAGAAGAACATGTCCAACACCTTCGTGTTATTTTAGAGATTTTGCGCCGTGAAAAATGGTATGCTAAATTCTCTAAATGTGAATTCTGGTTATCTAAAGTGACCTTCCTTGGGCATGTCATTTCGAAAGAAGGTGTTATGGTAGATCCTGCCAAAATTGAAGCCGTTGTTGATTGGAAAAGTCCAACCAATGTTTCTGAAATCCGTAGTTTCCTTGGCTTGGCGGGTTACTATCGACGGTTTGTGAAGGATTTTTCAAAGATTGCTAGGCCGATGACTCAGTTGCTGAAGAAAGAGTCTAAGTTTGTGTGGTCTGAAGAGTGTGAAAATGCCTTCCAGGAATTGAAAAAGAGGTTGACTACCGCTCCGGTGTTGACCTTACCTGAAGAAGGAGTGGACTTTGATGTATACTGTGATTCTTCTAAGCATGGTTTAGGTTGTGTCTTGATGCAAAAAGGGAAAGTCATTGCTTATGCCTCTCGACAGCTTAGAGTTCATGAAGTTAATTACCCGACTCATGATCTTGAGTTAGCTGCAGTGGTGCATGCTTTGAATATTTGGAGACACTACCTCATTGGAGTCCATTGCAACATCTATACCGACCACAAGAGCCTGAAATACCTCTTTACCCAAAAAGAGCTGAACATGAGACAAAGAAGATGGTTAGAATTGGTGAATGACTATGATGCCAATCTAATTTATCATGAAGGAAAAGCTAATGTGGTGGCTGATGCTCTTAGCAGAAAATCCTGTCATTCTTTGAATTCTTTTCAGGAATTACCTCCTGAACTTGCTTTAGAACTTCAAAAATTAGGAGTAAGCCTTGTAAAAAGGGGCTCTCATCATCTTGATGCCATGTCAGCTGAACCTGACTTCCACCGCGAGATCCGTACTTGCCTTCCTAATGATCCTACTTTCATATCCATTCGAGCTAAAATTCAACTTGGGCAAGCAAAGGATTGTAAGATTGATGATGAAGGGTATCTTCGTTATCATGGTAGAATCTATGTTCCGAGTGCAGCTGATTTGAGGAAAAGAATTCTTGATGAAGCACACCTCTCTCCTTACTCCATTCATCCGGGAGGTACCAAGATGTATAAAGATTTGAGATTGCAATTCTGGTGGCCTAGGATGAAAATTAATGTTATGGAGTATGTCAGTAAATGCCTCACCTGCCAGAAAGTAAAGATAGAACATCAAAAGCCCGGGGGTTTACTTCAACCCTTGGATGTTCCTCTTTGGAAATGGGAGTCTATTTCCATGGATTTTGTAATGGCTTTACCCAGGACTTCCACTGGGAAGAATGCTATTTGGGTGGTTGTGGACCGGTTGACTAAATGTGCTTGGTTTATTCCCATCAAAGAAACCTGGAGTTTAGAAGTTCTAGCTCGTGTCTATGTGGATGAGATAGTGCGCTATCATGGGGTTCCTAAAGATATAGTTTCAGATCGGGATCCTCGATTTTGTTCTCGTTTCTGGACTGCATTACAGGAGGCCTTGGGTAGTAAACTATTAATGAGCACTACTTTTCATGCCGCCACTGATGGTCAAACTGAGAGAACAATTCAAACTTTAGAGGATCTTCTTCGTGCCTGTGCCTTAGATTTCCAAACTTCTTGGGAGAAATGTTTACCTTTGGTTGAATTCTCTTACAACAACAATGACTATCAAACTTCCATTAAAATGGCACCATATGAAGCTCGTATGGTAGAAAATGCCGTACTCTGTCTGTTGGGATCAAACCCAAAATGTTCCAATGTTAGGACCTGATTTGGTGACCGAGTCCATTGAACAAGTTAAGATCATTCGGGAGCGGATGAAAGCCGCTCAGGACCGTCAAAAGTCATATGCTGATGTCCGTCGTCGACCACTTTCCTTTGAGGTTGATGATCAAGTATTCCTTAAAGTGTCACCTATGAAAGGGGTGAAACGGTTTGGCGTTAAAGGAAGTCGAGCCCTAAATATATTGGACCTTTTCGGGTGATTGAAAAGATTGGTCCCTGCCGCTTATCGTTTAGAATTGCCCCAAACCGAGCAAGGTTCATAATGTCTTCCATGTTTCTCAGTTGAGGAAGTATATTAGTGACCCTAGCCATATCATCCAAGAAGAGATTCTTGAATTGGAGCCTAACTTGGTGGTTGAAGAAAGGCCAATTCGGATTCTTGACAAAGCCAACAAGCAACTTAGGAGCAAAGTTGTACCTCTAGTCCGAGTTCTTTGGCGTTGTGGAAATGTCGAAGAAGAGACTTGGGAGACTGAAGCTTCTATGTTAGCTAAATATCCTGAATTATTCTCGTAAGGTATTCCTTTTCTTACTCTTTTTCCGAGTTTCTAAGCCTTGTATAATCATAATTAGTAAAGATAGTATTCTTACTATAGAATTTTAAACTAAAAGTTTGAAAATGCTTCTATGATTTTCAATGGTTTTAACATTGGTGAATGTTGAATCTCGTTGTTGGTGACGTCCCAATAATGGGTTTTCTCATTTATTGGTGTAGAAATATTTTTATATCTTGATATGAATATGGATGCTCTTGTCTGATCAACAAGAGTATCACCGTTTCATTGAAAAAATACCTATATGTTCTTATAACTATAATTTCTCCTTCTAAGTTTCGAGGGCGAAACTTTTTAAAAGGAGGGGTGATTGTAACGCCCCGTAATTTCGGATCATTAATATATTTCGAAAATAATTAATTAATCAAGTAAAATTTGACATTAATGTATTTAAAGTAAAAATTATTCAAAGAAATATAATTTTATTATATTTTGAAGAAAAGTATTTATTTTGATAGTTTTGAAATGTTTAAAAATAGTTTAAACCGTGTAAAATTTTTTATTTCGAAATAAGGGCGTATCGGGGGGAAAATGACAATTCTTTTGAACGTTGGGTAAACGAATTTGGAAATGGGTAGTATGAATACTCAATTTTATTGTAATCTCGTGTTTAAAAACTTTGGTCTTGACGGAATTTGCATTTGACTTACGGATTTAATTATTATTGAAACAAGTCAAACCCGACTCGTAAAAATCCCGACTAAAAATCCCGCTCTTCTCCTTTCCTCTTCCCTTTCCCGCGGACCAGCCCCTCCCTTTTCTTTCTTTTTTCTGATTTTACTCTATCTTCATCTTCTCTAATTCCCAAAACACATTTTTCTTCATTCCAAGCTAAAATCGACACAACTCCTTCATTTCTTATCGGTTTTTCACGAAATTTACCTTTCCGGAATCCTCTCGTCTCGATCTACAACTGGGTATAATTTAATTTCAGTTTTCTTGAAGTTGTTTAAGATGAATTTTGGGTAAAATTCGGTATTTTCGGTATTTATATACTTATCTTTGTGTTTTTATGGTTTATTTAGGTGAAGAATTGGAGGACGAGTTTGGGGACTCGTATATTATCGAAGATAGCGGATAGTTGCTAGTTAGGGTTTGGGTTTGAGGTGCTAATTGCTCTTTTTTCTAGCTTAAGGTAACATATTTCGAGTTACTCGACGAAAGATCGTCACATGTTTTTGATTTTTGTATGTTTTGTAATTTTTGTTTGTGTAGTAATTTTCACATGTTTAGAATGGTTGCATGCATGTCAATTGTTAGCTTAAATTATCATAATAGTATGGAAATGATATGGGAACGATTAGATTATGCTTAAAACGAGTTAAAATGAAGAAAAACGGAAAAAAAAGAGAAGTATGGGTGGCGGCCGCAGGCCCACGGCTAGCCCACGGATGGCCCGGGTCGGTCCGTTGCTTGTTTCGCGGTTTTCCATGCAAAATTTGTCATTTCGGGTTTATTAATGACATAGTTAGTATGAGTACACTTTAGGAATTGAATCATATTAGTAATAAAAATTATGTTAATGGTAAAACTATGCTTATATTAATAGTTATCACATGTTAGGATAGTTTACAAAATGAAATTGTAATTAATAGGCTCAAAATGAATTTTATAGCGATAAATGTAATGTTTTGTTGATTGTCTTAAAACCGAGCCTTAGTCCCTTTGATCGATGCGATGTCGATTAATTGAGTGATTGGCCACCGCAATTTGACCCGCACTGCCGCAGGTCGGGTGGGGTTGCGGGTAAAAATTCGGTTGAATGAATTTGATAATCGGCCTTTTTCTTGCTTTAGGCCATTTATTATATCTCTATTTCACATGTTTAGTTAGTTGAATTTAAATAACTTCTTATTTCGTAGTAATGGCCCTAAATTCCCCTAAAGCCTTTAATATTGTTAAAATTGCTAGAATTGGAAATTAGTATTGAATTCTTATTGAGGACACTGTTGGATTATCTGCTGAATAGACATTTATATAGCCTTTCACATGATAGAATGTTAGCATTTAGGTTGGTAAGTTGGACTTTTTGCCCTCTTAAGGTTAAGTGGGTGTCTTACTTGACTTGTGTGGTGAGTCTTGTGTGGTGTGGGCTAAAGTATTCAAGTTGGGACTAGCTGGGACTAGGTCCTAGGTGAGTATTTCGGCCTTCATCATAGATAGGTCTTTATAGTCTTTGACGAGTATATGTTCACTGCTTGAGAGCCTTTGTGTTCCTGACTAGTGGATTTATATCCAAGTTGGGGCATGACCTCAGTTACTTATTTTGATAGTAAGTGGTCAGCTTAAGTACTAGCCAACCCTTTGGTGGACTCCTTAGGGTACTCACTTTGTTTTAGAAAAATTGTGGGTCTTGGGTGCGGTGGTGTGTATCCGCATGTCTAGGTCTCAGGCAGATTTTAGGCTAGGGTTGTGTTGTCTCTTGACCATGTTTTATTAATATTAACCACGAGCCAAGATACCGGTTCGATTACCTTCCCTACCTCGTGGTATAGACTCGAGTTACAAAGTGACTATTGACGGTGCTAAGAACTTATGCCTGTCTTTGATATATTGCCCTTTCTTGTATGGTGATTTTATGAATCGTAATAGGTGAGATGTAAGCGTTCTGATTGATAAAGTTTGGATTACTATTTGAATTATATGATTCACATGATAGTTTAGTTTGGTCGGTTTAGGGGTCATAGGTTGGATTACATGATAATTACATTGTTTATCATATTGTTTACATGTTTTACTACATGTTACATTAATTTTGACGATTCGTGGCCGGGAGAACTCAAGTTACTCCCACCTGAATTGTGGCTTTCGTGTTTGTATAAAATGCGATTGACAGGTTGTTGATGCTTTGTTGGGGTCACAGACGAGCTAGTGAGCAAGGAACCTTGGACCTAGTTTTGGCTATTCTTATAGTAAACCTTTTAACTTTTGGTTTTGTATATAATTTGAAGGGACATATGTCTCCCTTTTCTATTTTGGGTTTGTATCACTATATTTTCGCGTCTTTAGTTATGTATGTAAATTAGTTTATCAGCTTTTGCAGGGTTTTTGACACTCTTCTTGAGTTGGATTGGTTGTGAATGGTTTAGGAAGAAATTTTTTTTGAAATTGCAGGTTTTATCTAGTTGAACCATTTACAAACATATCCTACCAGTTTTTCCGTAGAATTTACGCATTTAAGTAATTAGTTAACGCAAAATTTTAAGGGTGTCACAGTATTGTGTTGATAGTTGTAGTCGTTATTGTTGCGTCGTATCTCAGTACTGACCTTGTGTGGTTGTTTGTTTGTTATGTGTCTGCCGTGATCCCCTATGGTGAGCAGTCGGTCTTAGCAGGTGTTGATGTTGTTGATAGCTGGAGTCCGGGCAGGGATGAGTCCTCACGAGATATGACGGTCTTAGTGAATAGTCGTTGACTTGTACCTTTATATTGTATTTTGGTTTAAATCGCTTGTAATAAATATTAATAGTTCTTTTATCGACATTTGAATATTGCTATCCTCGGGCAACCGAGATGGTAACGCCCTTATATCCTAAGGAAGGCCTAGTTAAGGCTCCTCTGAATATGGGGGTGTTACAGATAGTCATTCCAACTCTTACAATCTCATAATACTGACTCAGCACAACTTCCTTGACCACAAGACTGTCTTAAAACTGCTCTACCAGATCACGACGCAGCACATTAGACGGGATCACAAATACCAACCTTATGAATATTATCCATACCATGACTCTTGAGGTCGGAACCTCACACCATCACTTACAGATATCATACATACACATATAGGTATAACATATGACGCGGAACACACACATAACGACTCGTAACTATCACGCCACACCATTACTCGTGAGGCCAGGACCTCACACAAAGTTTTACACACCTCATGGACCCATAATCGAATCTAACTAACCAATCCTGACCACGTAAGTTACCACTTGACAATGAATACCTCTCATCCGGACTTAACTCAGGTTCCTTTCATAACATATCCTCTCATACACACAATTATCACCCCTCCGGCAAATGTAGCCATAACATTATTGCTCAACTTCCAGCGAGCACCTCATATATCCACATCTTATACTCCCTCACAACCAAACATACTAATCACCTCCACAAGATCAACCTCATTAGGACAGCTAACTTCCCTAAAGTAACATCATCCTCGACCACTAGTGACAATACTATGACGCCAACATCCTTCATGTGATTACTCTCTCTTACTATCACTTCTTAATATAACAATCCGTTTCCTCTCTTTGGTTATCATCCCAAATAACGAACATTCAATCCATCAACAAAATCTACCTCAACATTATTCCCAATTCTATCCTTTATCATATCGTTACCCAACTCTCCACCAAAATCTCAGATCGTGCAAACACCCTACCAACTTCTTATTCCCTTAGTACCTCGAAACTCACGGCTAACATATCGTCCTGCTCTCCTATATAACTATTAACTGACACCCTCTAGTGAGGCTATCGTACATATCCATAATTTCCTACCTTCATGCTCCTTAACTCCGGTCAACGTTCTCTCAACTTACTTCCATCCCTCTTTCCCCCTTCTTACTCAATAATACCAATTAATAATTCATCTCCTTTCTCTTTCTACTTAACTCTTTAGTAATCCGATTACCTTCTTGTTACTCCACAACTCAAATTCCAATAATTCATATCGATATCTTCTCTTTATTTCTTATCACTTATCTCCTCCCATCATACTATTCACTCGCACTTGGTACCATCAAGTCTACACACTAACGGTTATTCTTCAATAACCGTATCTCCTTGTCATATCTCTAGGAAATCAAAATTCATCTCATACCGTTAATTGCCCAAAGAATTACACACTAGGCTCACCTCTTGATATTCCAAATTCCCAAATCAACCATTGTCTACTCATCGCGGCATAACTTGACCTCACTATACACTATTCGTTTCCATCTCTCTATAGCGACCTTTTATCACATATATCCTTAAGCAACTCAATCAAACCGTCTCCCTCCATAAATCCTTACACATCCCAATATGCCACTATTCGTATTCCTCATCTCAATCTTTCATTCTCACGTTTCTTTACACTTACATCACCCTTGCCCATATACACTTACTTTTATATTACTCAACCCACGACTATATCACTCATCATATCTCACAAAACATGTTCCTTGTCTCGATTAGCTCATCAATCTACTCTTTTCTTGTTCCAATATCCCTCACAACCACATATAACTCATGTCCTTTATATCCAACACCTATCCCTCATACGCCGGCATCCTCCCTATCATATCATTTGGTAACTTATGTATCAAGGCCATCACATATATAAAAGAATGCGTTAAGACTCAAAACATACGTGTGCACATACCCCACGACTCAAAACAAATGTAAGAACATAGCCACCGACTTAAACATTAAGGTGAAAATATAGCTACCGACTCAAAATAGCCGCCCACTGAGGTACTCGGTCGAGTACATAGCATACTAGGTCGAGTACAGGATACTCGGTCGAGTAACTATATTACTCGGCCGAGTTTTCGACTCCAGAAGCGAACGTAATTATCACATACGATTACTCGGTCGAGTATTGGGAATACTCAGCCGAGTAGCCCTTACTCGGTCGAGTATTACTTTACTCGGTCGAGTACCAACACAATTCTCAGCATCGTCCAGTTTTCGTAAAATAGTCATATCTCACTCGTTACTTGGTCGTTTTGGGCGTGTGACCTATCGTTAGAATCTTAAGAAGACAAGCTATCACCTCAACTTGGAATCACAACCATATCCTTTTTAGAACTCTACTTATGATAGTTTTAAGACAACCCTTCAGTAATCGATCTTCATACAAATCAAATTTCCTAAGCCAAAACAACTTAAACATACATAAGACAACAATAACAATTCAATACCCCTAAAAACCAGTACATAGTTGAACATTTACCATACTCACATTAAAATTAAACATGACATTCACATATATAGACGCATGACCTTAATCACATGCTTCTACCAACAATCAAGCATTAAAATCATGTTCATATGCACATGTACCACTACCATGCTTCATGCTCAAGATTGTATTAAACAGGTAACATGATCACATTCTTCATGCTCAATATCAATCAGATACAAATTCACAATTCACCTTTCATATTTTACCATGTTCCAACACTTAACATGCCAACATATTCATGCTCAAAGTTTAACATCAACAATCCTCGATGCATCTTTCAACAACTATCATATTCCACTTCTTTCATCATTTCATCCAACCATGCACAAGATTCAAACTATAGGTATCAAACTCACATGATTCAAACATACAATAGTTTCCCCCCATGTGACCGGCTTGAGATCGTAAGGGCCTTAGTGCGACTCCGGGACGTCTCCCAAATCTTTGTGGTAGCTCCAAACAACTCTCCTCGGGTTCATTTTATTTAGACTCCCTAAGTTCATTGGGTTCATTAATTTTAGGTGCCAGAATCTTCGGCTCTGATACCACTTTGTAACACCCCCTCATACCAAGGTACCTTACCAAGGACTACCCCGGCATGAAAGACTGTTACCATCTCGGTTTCCCGAGGTTAGAATATCAAAGTTACCAATTCCAAACAATCTTTATTAAAGTATAAGGAGTTAGCGATTACATTATCTCAGACCAACTCAAAATAAAAGTACAAGGTCTCAAAACTAATGAAATCTAAGACATCTAAACTCATAACAACGGAAGCTACACTAGACATGATGACTCCCCATGACTGTCCCATAGCTAACCTCTGCATTACCTATCACAATCTGCTCACCATCCCCGAATGGATCACCGCAGATTTTACAAACAACAACACGGGGTCAGTACCGTTCAATCAAGATAAGACAAAAAAATATTGTAACCGGCTGATCATCCTCCATCCCCGGTCTCCCGATCTCACACAGTAACCGACTACACACCGAAGTGTGTAGCCCTGCCAGATTCTCCATCGCAACAGGTAATCCTCGCCGCCAGTGGGTGACCGCAACCCATCCCCACCTAGTCCAGCTCATCAACGATCGACTAACAATCCATATCCCTTAATGTGCACATCCCCTCCCGTGACGGGTTCCACGGAGAGCGAACTAGGGTGTGAAGCCACTCCCGCAAGTGACCTCGCCACAAACACACACAACATCACAGCTGTCACAACACCACAACCGTCACAACATAACCACATCAACACCGTCACCACAACACCCATCCTCCGATGATCAGCAGATAACAACAATTATAAACAGTAAAATCACAACATCTCAAATTAATTAAACAGAACTGAGTAGGGAAACCCTACCTTTTCGCGATCCGCTTACGCTGAAATCAACCATACAAATGCATAACAAATACCACATCGTCACCTACAACAACAATCACATAATTCCAATCACTAACTGCAAAACCCCATTTCCCCCAATTCATAATTAAAGGCAAACCCTAGAATTAAACACCAACAAACATTGGAATAAAGACTTACCGACGAAAGGATGAATGATTGAATGCGATTGCTAAGATTATCCATACATACACAGAGGATAGATTGGGAGTGATTAGAGCGTCGTAGGTTTGATTAGGTTTGTAAATGGTGTTTTAGAAACTGATTATCGAATTATATAATCTCTAATTACTCCCGAATCAAACCGCTGAAATATTACTCGCTAGACCGGATACTCGGTCGAGTATAGAGTATACTCGGCCGACTATCCTCTACTCGGTCGAGTATTCATCATACTCGGCCGAGTGTTCCTTGGCAGTAGCCAAACAGACTCACGACACACACTACTCGACCGAGTAGGCCATACTCGGTTGAGTACCAGCCTATAAAATCCGTAGTATTACAAATTTAACTAGTAAACCTATGAAGGATATGGTACTTAATAGATTATGCCATTATTGATAAAATCACTAACTAACCATACTGAATTTAAAAAGTGAGTAGTTAATTTAGAATAAAAATCAGGCGAAAAGAAGTAAAATGAACACCGGGGAAACTACAAAAACACTACACGTATTTTTTTTCTTTTTGAAGGAGTTAAAGGCATAGTAGTACTTGCTTGTAATAAGTAGTAACAAACCACAAATGTAAAAATGAGTGAACAACTAATTTAAACGACTTTAATATGCATCCGCTTTAATTCTCTTGACTCCGAAACCTTCATTAATGAATCAGAATTCCCACTACTTAAAATCACTTAATATTTCCCATTATAATTTATTTATGGGTTGTACTCTATTTCGATCTAATAGGATTATATATGTATAAACCCCTACAAAATTGTACTTTTGTCTTGTTTTTTCATCAAATAAATATTCGTTTTTGTGCCGATTGTTGAATCTTCTCTTATCTTACATCCAAATAAGTAAACAGATACTCCATATGTAATAATTTCTAAATTTCATTGACAATGAATTGGATCTCAAACATCAAGCATAAAAGTTCAAAATAATCTATAACTTTTCGTCAAGGAAACTAAAAGAATAGAATACAACTCATATAAATACCAAGGGTTGTACCACAAAAAGTAACTTACTTGACGGGTCAAAAATTGATTTTTTGGTTAGCAATTCTAGGATTCCAGGTGAATTTGATTAGAAAATAAATTGATGTCGATGATATTTTAAATTTAGAATAGTCGTGTGAAGCAACCATTGTAATGCGTACCTGATAGAGTCAAATTATGCCGGGTTAATTATGTTGTTTTAGTTAAATAAACTTGTTAAAATATCCGGTTTTGAGCATGAATCATTGTATATGCCGATTATCCGTTTTGGTTGTAACTTTGGTTAATTGCAATTGTCTTGGACTTATATGTCTTGATGTTTGCATAAGTGTATTATGTTGGTTACTTGAGAAGAAGAAATCATTTTGCCAAAGCCAAGTCAAAGAGATCGAGATATAGACAAGTCAAAGTCAAGGGGTCAAACCCGAGCCATGGTCAACCAAGGTGAATAAGGAGAGACAAAGGAATAAGTGCAAAGTCAAGAGAAGCAAGTAAAAGGAAGAATTGAAGCCTTGACATGCACAAACAAGAGCCAAAATGAAGAGTTGAAAACTTGATTTCACAAGGGTCTTCAAACGAGTATATCTCGAGTTCTAGAGCTCGTATCGATGCAAGACCAAGTGGAGGTGAAAGCTTGTGTTCTAGCTTTCCAACGATAGGTCACACGCGCCGCATGATTAAGACAATAAACGAGGGAGATATGGCCTTCGAAAGATGATGTTGTCAGACTGAAGCACAGCCTGCGCTTTTCTCCGAATATCGTAACTCTAGTTCCGTGTTTTGGGCTTTCTTGAGGGACTTAACCTAGATTCTCGTGCCTCCTTATATATATCTAGAATTTTAAGATCTAAAACCTCTCGTACTCCCATCTAAAAACATCATCCAATCTTGTAATAATTAAGACTCTTATGTGAGGAAGAGAAGTAGGATTAAGAAAGACAAAGTTGTAATCTTTATTGGGTTTTATGCTAATCTTTCTACAATTCTTAGATTCCTCTAAGATTGTGGAAGGTTAGGCCTTTAATCTTGGTGTAATTTGAACTATTGACAACATCTTAAGCATTGTGAGGATTTCTTAATCTTTCATATTTCCTTTATTTGATTGTCATATTAGTTGTTTGTATGTTGGATTTGGCCAATCTTGCATGTTACTCATCTAATAAATGCATAGTTTCTCTTGATGGCTTAGTAAAGTGGAATTTCTTGGAAGTAAACTCGTAAAGATTTGATTTTGGCTTAGAAATCAAGCCTTTGTGAATAGAGAATTACTTGTGTGTTCTTGAATAGTTGGCTTACATTGTTTGAGACACATCCTAGCATAACTTGTGGACCTGTACCTAGTGCTCTTATTTGGGTTTCTCTTGTGGCTTAACAAGTTAGACCCTTTTTAATGAAGAATCTACTAGTTGACTTAGATTGATAGGTTGACAAATCTCATGTTATGTAGTGGGTGAAGGAAGGAAAGAAAGAAGGAATACATGCTTGCTTATTGTGTTAGTCTTTAGGGAAAATTACACCAAGTCTTTCTCATATATATTGATTTCTTCCATCCAAAGTGTTTGTCAAATTGTCACAATAGTAAAAGTCTACACCTTTAGTGTTCTTATGCTACTTTCAACCAATCTCGTTCCTTTTCTGTCTTTCTACTTGTTCATCATTGTTTATACTCATCGTTTGTGATTAGAGGTAATTGTGGAGTCTTAATTAGTCATCAGTTCTTAATTTGTTATTAGCATCTTGACATGCACAAACAAGAGCCAAATATGTTTCTTATATATTTCATTCTGTAAAGTGAATTTGCTTCAGAGCAAAATATGTTTTCTAACAAAATTATTGTATAGAGCATACATCCACTTATCAACTGAGTGTTAGAAAAATAGGTTCCTACGCCTCAAGATGTATGAATGTATGATTCTAAAGTTTTTTTTTTTTTTTTTTTTTTTTTTTTTGGTATGGAACGTATATTTGGAGTTCATCGATACTTTGTGAAGACATTTCAAATGACTCTCAAACAAGACAAAAAAAAATATATGTATGATAACAAAATATTCATATATTTAGTAGGAAGAAAAGAAAAATCATAATTTTGAAGAACGGATTCGACTAAAATTGCTAATATGAAATTATCATAGAAAATAATGAGTTCATCATGAAGAGATTGCTTGAGAATATGCCCAGAATCACGAGGGTTGACATTTGGAGTCCAAATCCTCATATTATTTTTACACTTGCATCACACAGGTTTGTAAACTTAACATAGACTATTCTGCATATAGTAAGAGTGTATAGTCTCTAATTTCGCGGTAGGCGGTGATGGAGCCGTGAAGGGAGAGAGCTACAATAATGACCCAAAAAGGCGACTACAAAACGAAAAATTGCTAAATATCCAAAAAAATATTAACAGTGTAATAAAATTTCTATGATACTCAAGAATAATCATAGATTTTTTTCGCTATGTTTTAAGATTAAAAGCCACAAATTCTCTTGCACAATTTACATTCACCATTTCAAATACTCTAGTAATTCTTAGTTCTCGACTAAAGTACATCTATAAATATTATTAAAAGGGTAAAACTTAAAAGCCACGTAGACAATGCCATCTCGCATTACTAAATGTCATCTTACATAACCAAAATTCCACGTCACCGATTATAGATAGCCACGTCATTATTTCTTATTTAAAAAGAAAAAAAATTGAACCATTAAATGCAAATAGCATAACAAACATTAACTTTGGCTTTTTTAATTTTTAGATAAATTAAACAACCATTAAAAATAAATTCATACTAAATTTAAATTTTTTACGTTTATTTTTACAATATTTTAAGCAGCAAATAAATATCACATAATTATAATTTTACACCATTTATAAAATAATAAATAATTTGTAAATATTAAGAGTAAATAATAACATACTTAACAGTAATATTTTAATTTTTAAAACTAGAATAGGTTAAACAAAAAATTAAAAAATTACATCATTCTAATTTTAAACTGTTTATATGTGCAACTCCCTCTTAAATCTTATTGAAATAAACTTGCTCAATTTTGTTAAATAAATAAATAAATCTATAAATATAATTTATAAATAAAAGGCAAGACAAAATATCCACCTCTTTTAGTTTCGTAAGATAACTCCCTAAACAATTCTCATGTAATGTGAATTTTGTAAAAAAAAAACAAAAAAAAAAAAAACTTTTACATTTCTTTCTATTTACTCTATATTTATGTTTATAATAAATATGCTAATAATGAAAACGAATAATCAAAATTCATGAAGCCTTTCTACATATTTATGTATATATTAACTTTGATAATAATAATAAAGAAAAGTCTAAAAGTCATAAAATGCATCCTCATTTGGCAATATAAATGTTTTATGGAAGACAACATTTGTGAGCCAAAATTCAAGCCAAATGTTTTTTACCCCTATTGCCAAAAGAATTGTATGTATGTGTCAATAATCTTTCTTATCATTGTATCAATATCAAGGTAAGTGTATTAAGATTTTTAAATTAATAATTTATTTATTTATTTTTAAGTTCGATTGGCTTGAAGTAATCTTCACATTTTTAACCTTAATATATATGTAATTTTGTTTTCATTTAGAGACTATCAAGATTTGTGGAGTTGAACTATTCAAAGGTAAATATACTTATATCTTTATAATTCAATGCCTATTTCTTATCTTATTTAGAGAAAACTTAAATTAATAATGATAAGGTTAATATTACATAAATCAAATTCCACCATTTTATTTGTGGATTTTTTTTGTATGGATAATTAATTGGAGAAAGAAGACTATATGAAGAAGAGAAATACTATAATTCCTTAAACAAATACTCCCCCCCATTACACTCAATACTATGTTATAAAATAACTACAAAACTGACAACATGAATGTGAATGAGTAATTGTTTTTAGGTTCATATTTTTTTTTTATTTCAGAAACTTTGAACTATATGTTTTATTTGGGTATGTGTTATTTATTATTTATCATTTTTTCTTTGAAAAATAGCTCTCATAGAATGAAATTGGAGTTGCGATGATCTCAATCTTATTAACAAGTTGGACAAAAAAAATCTCTTTTGGTATTGATAATAGCTAAATGTAAATTATTGTCTAATACTTATGCGTACATGTCATATTATCTTGTATGTGTGTCTTATAGCACAAATGAGATTGCAATGAGATTTGTAGTTGGTTACCATTTAACTCATTTTATCTTTTATACAAAATTTTAAAATTTAGGATTTTTGATAAATTGATATAAACGATATATTAAGATTATCATTTACTTCATAATTATGCTACTAATAGAAAATATGATTTATGAGAATTAAAAGATTGAGAAAATAAAAAGTCTTATAATTCTATATCTTCTTAACTCCTTACATTTCGAGATTTATTATTCTAAAAAAAAAAAGGAAAAGAAGGATCAATAATTGAGTATTATGGATTAATTTACTCTTTCGCCTTCACGTACTAACTTTAGTGGCCTAAATGACAAAGGGACATTCAAGCTTTCACATAGAAAATTTAGTACATAATCTATACAATCTAATTAAAAGGTAATCTTAAGCATTTATCATGAATTACTGGACTTATTAAAGGTAGTTATTTTTTTAAAACCACATGTTATTAGTATATTAATCAAAATAAACAATTAAAGTACAATATATAGTTTGAACCCTAAACCCTTTTACGGGAAAATTTCGATTGCGGACGAAGAAAGTGATTTGATTCAATGAGTGGTTGATGTGGTGGTTGTGATATTTGTTGATGTGGTGGTTGTGCTAGTTTTTGAACGATGAATCGAGGTTTAAAGCCCGAGGTTTACGTGTCATTTACGGTGATCAAAGATAAGAGTCGTCACAGAGGAAGGGGAGTGAGGTTGTCGATGGAAATAGGCGATCTTGGCGATTAGATTTGGTGGTGGTTGGTAACAATTGGGACCGATGGTGGTGGTGGTGGTGGCGGTGGCGGCCTAGTGGGTGGGACTGTTGGATTAGTTTGACCATAGGATTATGATGGGAAGGGATGTGAAAGGAATAATACATTAATAATGGTAATGGTTAAATATAAGTAGTCAATATAGGCATATTTTAATCTTTGTCTGAAATTAATATGGTAATATTCCTAGTTTAGGATAGTATCCATCGCCCCGGGGGTATTCGTTATCAAGATCGTTATTTATATTAGGTAGGAAATATTATCTTTAGGAATATTCTTAGGATTGTTCCCCAAGGTAATCCCTTATACTCCCTCCAATTTCATTTATTGTTCTCTTTTTTTTGGCATAAGAAATAAGGGAATTAATTTAAACATCACAATACACATAACCTCACATCAAATTGATTTTGGACCACACAAAGTTGTCCAAAAAAGGAAAGAGGGAACAATAAGGAAAATGGATGAAAAGGGAAAAAGGAACAATAAATGAAATTGAAGGAAGTATATTGTAATCGGTTCTATCAATAATAATCACCTCATTCAGTTATACTCTCCCTTCCAACCAATGAGACATCACCCCTCTCGACACGCCAATTCCGTATTTGTACGCTCTCTATATACTAAGGACATGTTTGTCAGATTAATGATAATCGAATTCGTTATTCGTTAATTTGTTGCAAATGCATTTTTATTTGGAGTGGAAAAGGTTTTTCATTTTCAGAAAATTAAGTCTTCGCGTCTCTTTCATACAGGAAAATGGATTTCACGAAAGAGCCACAGAATAAGTAACTACTTTTAAATGAAACTCGCGTAAAAATATCACCAAATCAGAGTGGCGCAGCGGAAGCGTGGTGGGCCCATAACCCACAGGTCCCAGGATCGAAACCTGGCTCTGATATAATGAGAGAAGCTTCCTGCCCTTTTTTTCCCGATAAATCCGCTGTTTTAATAACTGTTGTATTCCTGGCAAAATTCAATCCGACTCGCCCGAAATTAGACCCGTCCGAGACCCTACAATACTATAAACATTTAACCGATACCAAGTTGTATCCGATAACCGATATAACTTGAACCCGATAGCACCCAAGCCGATTAAAACCGGACTATGAAGTCACCCGACCCGAATCAGACTCGAATAACCGCTAACTACACGAATATCCATTAAGTCAATAACCGATAACCCTAAACCCATGTGCTTCCCACTCATCTTTCAATAGACATTTTGTGAGAGGAAACGGTGTGACGGATATCGCCCGTCTTCAATGAGATTTTGTGAACCGATAATATTACATGAATATTAGATAACCGATGATACTACGCAAGTGAAGAGCAATGGTTAAGTTTAACGGGAAATTTCTTAAATTTGCTACTGTATTTGATTTTGAAAGAAGTTTAACTTGAGTTTTTCACTATTTCACAATTTTATTCATTTTAGTTGAACATGTTATTAATTGTGGGAAAGGCCAGGATCCACGATGCATGAAGCACTGGTGTTGATGATTGAATATATGCGTACTTGACCTGCATATTTATATTTTATGCAAATTCATAACTCACGTTTAGATTAAAGTGAGAGGTGGCAATCGGGTGGGCCGATTCGATTTCGAGTCGGGTTGTTCCGGGTTCGGGTCATCGTAGTTTCGGATTTTTTCGGCTCATGTGCATTGGTAGGCCTAACCGGGTTCGGTTGGATCATTTCGGGTCATGACATAGTCCGGGTATTGGGTTAGAATGGATAACTCTTGGTCAGGTCTCGGTTGTTACAAAATAAGGTTAGTTCGGCTAACATGTCATGTAACAATTCATATTAGGTCAAACTTATTATTTGTCGGTTTATTTCGGGTTAAAAGTAATCTTTACCGGCTCATAACGGGTTAGACTGGAGCATATTAATTCGGCCAACACGAACAATTCATATCATGTCTAAAATATTATTTGTGGATTTATGTCGGGTCAAAAGTAATCTTTACTGGCTCATAACAGATTAAACTGGATCATGTTAAGTCGGTCAACATGTCATGCAACCGTTCACTTCACTTCATAATCTGATCGAATTATGCTCACTTAAGTTCTGGGTTTAATTTATGCTCAGCTCAGTTCAAGTTCAAATTCAAGTTCATACTTCATTAAGACCCTGTCTTTTTTTACTTAATTTTTCTAAGCTTATCTTAGGTGTTGTTCGTTTGGACTGAAACTGGTTAAACTGAAATGAAATGAAATGAATTTGACTTATGAGCAATAAAAAACTGAATTGAACCGAAGTACTCAACTGAACTAAGCATAAATATAAGAACATATAAGAACTGAAATTAAGTTCAAAAGAACAGACCCTTGTATATGAGGCCGAATATGAGCCGGAGTTTTCTGGACTAAACTAATAGAAAATGAACTGATCTTATAAGAGTTGAACTTTTCTGAACTTATAGAAGCATAATCAAACTTATAGGAGCTGGGCTTTTAGAAAAATGGGTATAAATGGAACTGAAACTTATAGAAGCTGAACCTTTTTGAACTGAACTTATAAAAGCTAATTTTCTCTTAAATGGACTTATAAGAACTAAACTGAACTTAAAGAGAGTGACTTTAAGTCCAAAAAACATGATCATTGTAGTTCAATTAAGCCAAGTTAAATTTAGTTATTTGATTTATGTTAACTTAAGTTTAGTAAACTTAATTTTAATATATTTAATAAGGTAAATTGTTTAATTAACTTAAATTTAATTCAGATAAATTATTTAATTTAATTTAAACTCAACAAAATCTATTAAGTAAAGTTAAATTTATTTAACTTAAATCTTAAATTAATCAAGTTAATTTTAACTTACTTTAATTTAGTTAAGTTCAATATTGGCTTAGCCAAACACCTGAAGGTTAATGACTTGAACCGGAGCCGATACTGAAGACCCGATAATTATGTTCACTTGGTTTTTATATTCTTAATTATATTTTGCTACTCTAATCGATTGTGTTGTTAATTGTTGAACAATTTATTTCGTGTGACTCTAATCTCTATGTGCTATATTTATCGTATTCTTCCTACTTGATGATGTCAAGAGGGGGAAGTTGTTAAAATTATGCATGTGTGATCTAATGACTCTTAGGCTTGCGTACATCGTAATCATGTTAGCTAAAACGATTAGAAGTTCTACTTAGGCTAATTAAAAATTTGAGCAAATTAAAGTACAATGATTATGTATATGCATCTTATTTCAATCATGTTTTGACTTGTGAATCTTGACCATGGATTAAGAGGGAAAAACACACTTAATTTTATTTGTCTTGCCATCATCAAAGGGAGGAAATTTTTGAGACCCAATTTGATTAGCTAGTGTTGATGTTGTCTTAAGACAAATTAATCTCATTGTTTATTTAATCGCGTGCCTCTTAAGTGTTAATCGTAGCTCAAGAGCTCTAATCGTCAATGAACATTGCACAAGGATGATCAAAGATGAAGAATGCCTTAGGTTGAGTCATGGTATTTTAAGAGATCATTAAACTTGGTTTATTTTCTAAGTGCAAAAGCAACAGTGCAGTCCACTGTGAGTTATGAAGGCTCGTCTTTGAAAGAAAAATGTCGAAAATGTTTTAACTCTTGTAAATGGCTTTCCAAACTTTCAACAAACCTTTTACACTTAAGAAAAATCTGCTCTGATCTTTTAAATTGAGAAGAAAGCTATTGATATCTTGGAAAAGATGTTGCTTGCACAAAAAGACACTTATCAAAAATGGGTTGTTTACTTTTACAGATTTGGCAATGTTTATGGTTCCCATAAACACCGCCAAATAAGCTCTTTCTTAAACAAAAACTTAACCCATATTCGTTAGTGTGTGGACAACAAGATTACTTGGAGAATTAAGCTAGATTACTTGAGCATAGAACTCGTGTCTTGCTTAAGGGGTCACGACTTTCTTGATCAACAAACCGTCTCATTTTTCAAGTGTAGCCCAAACTTCAATTGTTTACATTATTTCTACACTTGGACTATGGTTTAGTGAAATTGTTAATGTGTGAAGTATACACTACTTGGACATTATAAATACCTTGCTTAATTCATTTTAACAAGTGTGCAACAACGAGTTTAAAACCGAAAAAAAAGACTATAGCTTTTAATCGAGTAAATTAACTTTGCAAAATCGTTTATCACTTAACAATTATTGAGTCACATTTTGCAAGTTTGTTTTTTCTTTGAGTCTTTTAACGAGTACGTTGTGTTGCACTTAGTCATTCAAATCTTGTTCGATCATCTCGTGTTAAGAACTTAAAGGTTATCTCCACGTTCATATTGTGAACAACATTGGGATTCGTGTGTCTTGTAACAACCGAGTAGAACAAAACCAAAGTCTTATGATAGAGTTATCTTAAGCACGAAGTCTTTGAAGCGGAGTAGCTTTTGAGCATGAAGTTTTTCAGCGGAGTAGCCCAAAACAAAAGTCTTATTGCAGAGTAGCTTTAAGCAAGAGTCTTGGAAGCGGAGTAGCTTTTAGCAAATAACAACCGGAGTAGGTTGGGGAGTTGTTTTATTATTCGGGGTGGTCTTAGTTTGTTTGAGTTTACTTTTGAGACGTTTAATAAAATAACGATGGATGTAGGTCGCGGAGTAGTGATCGAACCAGTTTTAAAAACATCGTTTGTTTTGTCTATTTACATTTTAATTCCCCTGCACTTTAACTCTCGATATTATTTCAGAATCTACTGTGGATTACACTGCGACTTATACTTGCAGAATCGTTGTATACTTCTAACTCTATAGTTCTAAGTATCAACCTCTGTAATAACCCAAACTTCTAGAGCGTACTCGGTATAGTATTCGGCCGAGTAAAAGTCACTCGACCGAGTGGGTTTTTCTACTCGACCGAGTAGACCTGGTAAGTGCTGGGCAGTGTTTTGCCGGCTGTCACTCGAGCAAATGAAGAGTTCACTTGACCGAGTACGGTGTCACTCAACCGAGTGCCAGGCCGCTTTCACTAAAAACCGCGTGAAAGGCTTGCCTTATCTCCTTATTATTTCTAAGCATCATTTCATATTTCCTCGCCATTTTCACTCCTCACCTTATCCCTCTATCTCTCTAAAACTCATAAAATATACACTACACATTACCCACAATATCTAGTTCATTCCTTTGAAGATTCATTCCCTAATTCTTGTTCTTGCTCATCCTTTGACACTTGTAAGTTTATACTCATCTTCTCCCTTTGTTCTTTAACTAGTAAACCCTAACCTTGCTAGTAGTAGTATGATGAGATTTTAATTAGGAATTGACTAATTAAGTGGAGTAAATAGAGAGTAATTGGTATTATTAGTTGTTGTAAGATGCTTTATGATAGTTATTATGTAATGTATGTAGGATGAGACGGTTTTATGATATGGATGCTTGGTGGTTTTGGATTGCTTATGGATTATGCTAAAAGGTAGGTTAATCCTACACGGTTTCAATAATGTGTTCATTACACATGTTGTTGTTAATATTGTGATTAGTGTCACATAATTAGAGTAATTGCATTATAACATGTTTAGTTAGATTGCATTATAATATGATATTGGTTAAGACGACTTAATGAGTCGGTAATTGGCATATTGTGTGGTATCTTGCATTTATTGTGCTCGTCATGTGTATTGGAAGATATGACGGTTGTGATTGTTTGGTTGTTGTTGAGGAGACGGAAGGCGGTTTGGAGACCGTCTTCCGCTTGGGTCGCCTCTTGGAGCTTCCCACTCTAAGAGTGACACCCTCATACTCCAAGTGCCTTACCAGGACCACTCAGGTATAGGAACGTCACCATCTCGGTTACCCGAGGCAATGATAATCATAAGAAAATAAAGAAACGTACTTTAAAAGTAAATATAATTTAAGTGATTATATGTCTCAAACCAAAACTGTCAAATGAAATACAACCAATCCAAAACTGTCTACTAATAAAACTGAACAACTACAGGACATCGTCTGACACAGCGGAAGACTCTTCTAACTGCAAGCGATGACTCATCCCAGCTAGCCCATATGCATCATATCAAACCTGCTCAATAACTGCTCACCATCCCCGAATGGATCACCACAATTTTTAAAGCATTAAACGGGGTCATTACTAATTACACAATTAAAGCCACACTGAAACAACCATACAAACAGCTCACACACAATCCCAGTCTCCATCTCCAATCACCTCATAACTGACTACACGCTAAAGTGTGTAGCCTTGCCAGAGTACCCATCGCAACAGATACTCCTCGCCGCCAGTGGGGGACCGCAGCCGTTCCCACCTAAGCACCGCTCATCTTCATTGATCGATAAACCCATGTTCATTAATGTGCACATCCCTTCTGTGGCGGGTTCCATAGAAGGCGAATCAAGGGCGTGAAGCCACTCCCTCAAGTGACTCCACTCAGTCAGGGACGCACCCCGAAGATCATAGACAGTTATATACAACAACAATCAACAGTATAAGCCAACAACCGTGATGTGAACATTATTTGCGCACATTTAGTCCCCTAACTGAGCCTATTTTGCATACTATTATAGCATTTCATGGCCATTTTATCCGTCAAAACCTTCCTATTTGCTTTTCTATCGCATTTCATATGTTTTGTAGAAAAGGAGATAATAAGGCGGAAATTCCCGTCTTTCGTGCATATTTGGAAGCTTATTGATGATATTAGATGGACTAGTATGAAGAGGAGGCAAGAATGATGACCAAAGATCTAGGAATAAAGTGTATATAGAAGGATCAAAGGGTTAAAAGTAAGAATGACGAGAGGGAAGGCACTTCATGAAGAAAATGGCTCAGAACGCAAACCAAGAGCTGCTCCTTTGGCTCTGAAAGTATGCTAGATGGAACGGCGTCGAAAAATCAAGCGATCTAGGCTTTTGAATCACTCCAATAGGAGTCCGGATGAGAAAATGACGTCCGTTTTACAATCCGAGGTAAAACAAAGAAGCTGTTCGGGAATCCGCGCGTCCCGAGAAGAAGACGCTCGTCTTCCCTAATCCGCCCGGATTGTCCCCAATCCGCCCGTCTTCTGGCTGGGAAAAACAAGAAAATTCACTGGAGGAGAATCCGCCCGGATTCCCTACAATCCGCCCGGATTCTCTTGAATCCGCCCGGATTCCATCGCCAGAATCCGCCCGTCCCGACCTTAATGCGCTCGGATTCCTCCACCCGAATCCGCCCGGATTCTCTTGAATCCGCTCGGATTCCATTGCCAGATTCCGCCCGTCCCGACCCCAATACGCACGGATTTCTTCTCAGCACAATTTCGTCTTCTCCAAGCTACAAAGAAAGAAGCCCTTCCTTCGAAAAATACCGGCTCCTCCCTGCTCAAACTTAAAAAGTGTAATTACTAAATTAGCCTTTAGTTAACCCTAATGCATCCTACCTAATTTCCACTATAAATACCCCATCTTTGTAATTAATCAAGCATGAAGTTTTTAGAGTAGAAAATCCTTCTTTAGATTAGATTAGGAGTAGATTAGAATAGATTACTCTTTAATCTTTCCACAAATTACACATTAATCTCTCTTTAATTATTGTTCAAGTTTATTATTCAAGTTTATTATTGGGTAATTGAAGATTATTGGGTTATTATTGGGAGATTGACAACCTTCCATCAATCATCAAGTTCTTCTATTATTCTTTGCATTATTATTTGGATCATCTCAAGTTTGGTATAAATCCTTTACTCTTTACTCTTTATTGTTTATTTCCTCATTCTATTATCATGTTTATACTTGTTGTGATGATTGACACCATTAATGACATGTTTCCCATGATGATGAGTGAGTAGTTACTTAGCTAGGATTAGTGGGTAATTAGGGGAAACCAACATGGGATTGATTCATGCTTAATCTAATATGTTCACATGATTAAATTACTTGCTTGTTGTGATGTCAATTTTATGCACATGTTATGTTTGATGAAATGCTAAGCCTATAAATCCTTGCATTTACAACCATCTCTTATCTACTCAACTTGACTTGTAAGATATAACCCAACTCGAGTCTTGTTAGACCATGCATAAAATTTGATTAGGAGGAAAGTAAGTCGACTTGTAGGTGTTGTACAATCTAATCGATTCGGCTCCGGGACCCAACTCTTCCTAAGAACCGTAAGATATAACCCAACTCGGTTCCTCCACAACATTAATTGCTTGCAACCTTGTAAACATGTTTGTATGATCAACACCATGAATCCCCCATGACCCCATGATATCCTAGCACTTTTAATCAATTGTTTACATCCTTCCTTTTATTGTTTGCTTTATTTTATTGTTTGCATTAGTCTAGACACAACTACAAACCCAACCAAATTGTGACACTAGCATAAATTGAGATAGATAGACTTAGAACCCAAAGCACACCGTCCCATGGATCGACCTCGACTTACCGCTAACTAGTTGTTTGTTGAGTATTATAAATGTGTTTGATTGGATGAGTGACGACATCGTCCACATCAAAATGGCGCCGTTGCCGGGGACGGTGCTATGTGATTAAGTTCTTACTTGTTTGTCTATTTTAATTGTGCTTTCATCTTGAGGAACTTGTTCCTCAAGGATTGTTCTTACCGTTTTTGTGTAGTTTCCATTGCTTGTAGTTGTTAACTTGTCTCAACTATGATGATGACTCAAGACTTGACACATGGAGTATGTGGTAGATTCTTTGAGTATGACTATGGGTATGGGGAGTTTGAGGAGCAAGTCAACACAAACCTACCTTACTATTCATACAATGAAAATCCTAACCACTACCCCAATTTTTCCCACCAAAATCACCACACCCAATATCAACAACAACCACCTACCCAATACCCATTTCACAATGAATTTCAATTGCCACAATACAACCACTTTCACACTTACCCACGACAAAATGATGAACCCATTCAAAATGTGATTCTCCAAATGATGGGAGATCAACAAAACTTCTTCAAACAAATGCTAGAGGAAAGCCAAAATAGGGACAATGTTCTTCAAGGCATTGTTACCCAAGTTGAGGAGTTGGAGATTCAAATTGCCCAAACAAAGGCAACCCAAGAAACCACCCAACCAACCACTCCCCACCAATCCTTGAGCATTGACCATGAATGTGAATTTGAGGTAATGACCTTTGATGAAGAAGATGTGAAGTGGGAAGAGCCAATCTCCTTGAGCTCTTGTGAGTATGAAAGTTTGGTATTTGATGAGGAAGATATGAGGTTGAGTAAGCCAAATACTCTTAGCCTTTGTGATTATGAGGGTGTGTCATTTGAAGTAGATGTTGAGGTGTTGTGATCGAAGCCATTTGGTGTTCACAATTAAGCATATGTGGTCGTTGGTCAATGGTCGATACAAAACACAATTTATACTTCACAAACAACTCTACAATTAGTAAAGAGGCAAGTAAAGGTCGGATCCCAAGGGACGGGTATTGAAATGAAGATTCTATTGTAACTAGTGGTGTCTAGGGGTGTCACAAATTGGGTTGATGTAGAAGGTCACTAAACTAAAATAGCAATGAAAATAAACTAACAAGGTAGATGAAATAAGGGTGTAAACAATTGATTAAAAACACTAGGGTGTCATGGGTTCATAGGGGAATCATGGGATATGATCATACAAACATGTTCTCAAATTATAAGCAAGCAATTATTGTTGTGATGGATTGAGTTGGGTTATATCTTACAATCCTAGGAAAGTTTGGGTCCCGAGCCGAATCGATTAGAATGTACAACACCTACAAGTCGACTTAATCTTCCCTACTTAACACATGCATGATCTAACAAGACTCGAGTTGGGTTATGTCTTACAAGTCAAGTTGAAAGGATAGAAGATGATAGTAAATGCAAGGATTCATAGGCTTAGCATTTCATCAAATATAACATGTGCATGTATTAAGATCAAAACAAGCAAGCAAATAAGATATGAAAGCATATTAATTTAAGCATGAATCATTCCCCATGTTGGTTTCCCTAATCACCCATTAAACCCTAGCTAAGAGACTACTCACTCATTATCATATTGATCATGCTAGAAAGGTTGTCAATCATACTAACATAATGAAACATGATGAATAAATGAAAGTAATTAGCAATAATTAAAAAGGGATTAAGAGATTATACCTACTAATGATTCCAAAATAATAATGCAAAGAATAATAGAAGAACTTGATGATTGATGGAAGGTTGTCAATCTCCCAATAAACCCAATAATCTTCTAATTACCCAAAATAAAGTAAGAACAAGAGAGAGATTGAAGAACTAAAACTTGGATTAAAACTTGATTAATATTTGATTACAATATTGAAGAGAGATTTGATTGATATTAACTACTCTAATTTTTGATAAGAAGAACATGCTCCTCTAATTTAGACTAATGGGGTATTTATAGTGAAAATTAGGGAGGATGCATTAGGGTTAACTAAGGGCTAAACTAGTAATTACACTTTTTAAGTTGAGCAAGGAGCCTCCGGGATTATCCGAGAGAAGGGCTTCTCCATTTCGTAGCTTGAAGAACGAAACTGTGCTGTGCTGTGATCCGTGCGGCTGGGAGTCGGGACGGCCGGATCTGGGATGGACGATTCGAGCGGATCAAGGAACAAGACGCTCGGACTGGGCATGGGGAATCCGAGCGGATTCTGGTGAGGACGCTCGGATCGGGCGAGGACGGGCGGATTCTCTACAATCCGTTCGGATTGTAGTTCAAAGCACTTTCCTTCTTCTTTTTCTTCCCTTTTCTTCATGAATTCCTTGGGGATTTCCTTGGGGACTCAAGGATCCTTTTCTCAACAATGCTCTTCTACTATGCTATGTACAAAGGCCTTCTAGTCTTGTCTCTCCTTGATGCTTGGTCATTGAATATGATCAATTTAGCCTTGTTTTGCCATGAAAATGCAAGATTCTTACTCCTTTCCTACCAAGGGATCAAAATCTCAAAGAATATGCAAAACAAAGAACTAAAGATAAGAAATGACCCAAATAGGCACTAAAAAGCATGGAAACAATGGTAATTCGGGGCTAAATATGCGCCAATTATGGTCGCATCAAATATCCCCAAACCGAACCTTTGCTCGTCCCGAGTAAAGAGGTGACTAAGACTAGGACCAATACTAACCTAACCTAATAATAATAGCCGATATGAGACAATTAGCGGGTCTCACTCCGCCCCTTCAACTCACAACAAGACAACCATGAGGTAGGATGCCTTCTTGCAAGGCAAGGTGGGTCTTGCCAAAATGGCGACACATCCAAACATTAAGCACACAAAAACACATAATGGATGCATCTACAAAAAGAATAGCCACTTTCCTCATCTAAGTGGCGGAAATTATCTACAAGGGAAGCAATTCAAGGGTACACAATCCTTCATAGATGCAATTTGTTCAAACTACTAAGCCTAGAAGGATACCAATAAATCACCTCCAAAAGGTGTCAAGCTAGGGTACCTTTGTCCTCAATCGTTAAATGCTTTTGTCAAGAGTAGACTCCCTATGGTGTTAGAAACACTGGAGGATCGCGGAATTCCCCCTCTTGCCTAGACAAGAAGAAGGGTCGTCCCCTCTCTACCATGCACAAAAATGGATACGATGGATAAAGGGATCAATAGATATTTGAGTTTCACTTTGGGAGTTTGCTTTTGTTTTTGTTTTTCCCCCCAAATTTCTTTGGCATTTGACTTTTTGAGAACACTTTCTTTGCCATTTCTTTTTGATTTTTGGCTTTTCAATACTTGACAATTTTTTTGCATTTCTTTTTGAACATTTTCAAAGTCACCCCAATTAGTAACGAGGGTGCCTTGTATTTGAAGCTTTAGGAGTCTATTTTTGCTCCTCTTTTCATTTGATGCATTTTTGCAAACTTTCTTTCACTTTTCATTTCATTGAACTCAAATTGATTTCTTTTTGTGCCCATTCCCTTTGATGACAAAAATGTATGGTAGAACATGGATGAATGATGGAAGTATGCATGGTTTCAAGGGTCACCTTGGAATAAACGGTAGCCAAGGAGTTATCACACCACAAGGTACTCTTGACTAGGCCTTAAACCATGGGTCAAAGGATACTAGCATGACACATCCTAGGGTGTTTTACAAGTATTCTAACAAGCAAAGTCTTAAGAAGAAAAAGCATCTACTAGGGCCTATATACACTTGTCAAGCTTCCCAAATAGATGGTTTCGCAAAATTTTCTAACATGCAACTACATGCCATGATGCAACTTAGCATATAAACATCCTAATGCAAATGATTCTACCAACTAATATGACATATAAACTAAATGCAAGTCCTAAGTTCACATTGTTTTTACCGCATCAATCAAAATAAAGCCACATAGTCATTAACATAAAGAGGAAAAAGGAGATTGGAAAGATCATACCATGCGGTCTTCAATATCCTCATGTCTCGGATGTGGCGTAGTCAATCAAAGTGAACAAGGATAAAACAAACACAATATATACAAGACAATATATACAAGGGAAATGAACTTGTTTTTGGTTTTTTCAATTTTTTCAAATTTTTATGATTTTTGAATAAAAGTTAAGTGTTAGAATTCCCATCCCCACACTAATATGGGCATTGTCCTCAATGGCCAAAATGATGGAAATTATGCAAGAATGATGCATGATTTCTATACTAAATGCAATTCTACACTAAGCTATACTACATGATGCATGGTTTTTGTTATGACGGAGAGGATAATTTAAATTACCTCCCGTTGCGTATGCATTAACTTCCCCAAACCAAGTAAGACACTATTGCTAATGTCAAAGCATGGGGAAGTTCATGCACATGCTATGCTATGCATGAAACTAGATTGTCATTTTGGATTTTACAAAAGTGGGAACAATAAAGAACACCTCAAAGGAACCGAGGTGTGAGTCCTTTGATGTTGCTAGGACTAAACCAACAATGAGCAAAATGAAATAAAATACAAAGAGATATAGACAAACCGTGGGAGAGTAGGAATCTCCAAGGCTAGTCTTCCATCATGCTACTATCACCATCACTTCCCTCATGAGAAGTGGTCACATTGCCACTTTCCTTGGCACTTTCTTCTTTGCTTTCCTCATCACTATCTTCTTCATCATTATCTTCACCATCTTCACCATCTCTTTCTTTATCTCCACTTGCTTCTTCCTCAATGTTATCATCAAATTCCTCATCATTTCCAACAACCTCATTGCCTTCCACCACGTCCCTTGATGCACCCGGAAATAAGGCTTCTCTATCCGCCCAACTAGGCAAAGGACAAGATGGATCAAGGAGTCCTTGCCTAGCTAGATGTAGGAGGGGAGGATATTGAGCCAAATAAGCATTCTTCCGATCTTCATAAGCTTGCTTGTGCATGGCTTGCATTAGAAGAGTGACATAATCTTTTCCAATTTCAATTCCTTGCGGTTTGAACTCTTCATAATCATAGGGGTAAGGTGGTATAACAATGGAAGAGGAGGGAGTTTCATGATCACCCTTTTGTTGTTGAATGATGTACTCGGCTTCCTTGGATAGGGGAAGTAAATAGTTGGTCCGGTGGACACTAAGACGGCAAATCTTTGCGGGTAGAGTGAATGATCGAGCCTCACTTGTAAGCCACCCATACTTGGTATCAAGGGGATCGTGAGCAACCCACTTAAACTTGTTAATCAAGGTGGACATATCAATAAGATGGCCACCATCCTTAGCCTTGTACTTGCTATCCTTATTGAAATTAGGATCAAAGTGCTTGGCTAGGACCGTGACAAGGCCGCCATTAACAATTACGGTTTGACCCTTCTTCCCACTATCTACATGGAGCCATCTATCAACCAATAGCCTCAAAGAATTGTAAGGCTTGGTGTGAATTCTTCCAATATTCAAAGTTGATTCAAGGAGAATAAAATCGAGTCCCGTGAAATGATTGGTGTCTTTCCTAGCAATTATGGTATTTCCCACAACTTTGTGCCATATTCTTATGCCCGGATGATGGACCAAAAGAGCACGACAAGCTTTAAAATCTTCAAATTTCTTCCCGGAGATTGCCTCCCAAAGAGGCTCGGGATCATACTTCCCATATTGCTTATAAAATTTATGTTCATTGCTAAGACCCAAAATTGCACCCAATTCCGGAAAGGTAATGCGTCTACTAGTGTTAGCTAGACGAAACTCAATATTTTCCCTATTCTCAACTTTTGTCACTTTTAAAGAACTTAAGAATTCCAAGACAAGGGAGGGGTATGTTACTTCCTTCATTTCAAACAATTTCTTTAAACCCATGGCATTGAAAAAGACTATTGTTTGTTCAAGAACACCCAACTTCTCTAAAGCATCTTGGCATATGAATTTGGTGGATTGAATTTGTTTCATAGCAAACTTGACAAATGTATTTCTATGGGAATCGGAAATGAATGTTACCTCCGGGTAATGCAAGAGTTGATTAATTACCGGAGTAGAGGGTGATGCTTCCATAGAAATTTGTTGAGGTGGTTGCACTTCCAAGCTTGGTGTTGATACCACCATTGCCAAAGCCTTCTTCATTTGTAGAGCTTTTTGCCTTTGAGAGAGAGTTGTAGTCTTTGGTGCCTTTGCTTTTGCTTTTGTTGCTCCCTTTGTTCTTGCCATTTGATGAGCTAACCAAGAAAAAGATCAAAAATCTTCAATTTGTAGAATGCCCAAATCGATTTTGAAGGTAAAAGGTTTTGCCTTTATGAGAACAAAAATCAATTCAAAGGTGAAGATTTTGTGCTTGGTTTTGATTGTTAATGAAGATGGAGTGATTGATTTGTTATTTGAAAGATGGTTTGATTTGATTTTGGTGAGTTTTGTTGAGGGTTTTTGTTTTTGAGATGGAGAGGATGAGGGTTTTGATGTTATGGGTAGTGTTTATGAGTGAATGAATGAATGAATGAAGGTGGGGTGGGTATTTAAAGAACTCGACAATATTAGGACGCAGGGACAATCCGTGCGGATTAGGCGCAATCCGCTCGGATTCTTCAGCTTCAAATTTTCAAAAATCCCGCCTAGAGACGGGCGGATTTCGGGGAATCCGCTCGGATTCTTCCGAGATGAGACGGGCGGATTTCGTGCGGGACGGACGGATTCTTGTCCGAGATTTTTCTTTGTTTTTCTTCACTGCAAGACGGGCGGATAGTCCACAAGACGGACGGATTTCGTGAGACGGGCGTCTTTCCAGAAATCCGCTCGGATTCTTCAACATCAAGAATTTGCGAGTTTTGGCTCGGCCAGCCCAAGACGGGCGTCTTCTCGGCAGGACGCTCGGATCCTGCGCAGACGGGCGGATTCTCGGGAATCCGCTCGGATTGGTCCTTGTGTACACGGATTCAGTTCCATCCGTGCACCAACGCATTCCCTTATCATTCTTTCTTTCTTTCTTTCAAATCTTGTGTTCTTCATTGTGGGGGCACTACTAAGGCATGAATAGTCTTGGCAATTGCCATCCCCACACTAAGGTAAAGCACTACACATCAATTAAAATCATTAGTCCCTCCCTCACTTCTCTCTTTTCATGACAATTATTTTGATCAAAGTAAATAAATCCAAAAATGACAAAAAATGCAATACAAAAATTGAATGTAAGTTAGGGAGTTAGAAATATTTACAAGTGGTGGTTTAGGGAGGACTCCACCAAACTCTCATTCTTGATGAGATGTCAAGGAGGCATGTTCAAGGTGTTGTTGATGTTGCTCAACACCTCGAAGAAATAATTAAAAGCTTGTTCATTGTTGTGGTAGAGGTCCTCAATAGACCGTGGCCCTTGTTGTTGATCATGATCGATGGCATGCCCAATGTAGGGATTAAAGATCCCTTCAAATTCATCGTCCCAAAGACCACAAACTTCATTGAGTTGATCATTGAAAATCTCTTGCTTGGATGGAGACAACTCTCCCAATTTCTTCTCTTGGCCAATGAGGCCATCATCTTCTTCCTTGGTTGATTTTGATGAGCTTTGCAAGCTCTCCTTTTCACAATTCACTTGCTCTTTGAATGGAGCATCTTCAACTTTCTTCCTCCATTGGAGTTCCGATTTCTTCTTTTCATCTTTTCGGCTATAATGATCAATCATGAAACATGGCTCATGCAAACGAGGAGCTCTCATGGTCTTGTCAAGATTAAAAGTTATGCTTTCATCTCCCACTTCTAGAGTGAGCTCTCCATGTTTCACATCAATCACCGCACCCACGGTGTGTAGGAAAGGTCTTCCTAAGATGATTGGAATGTTGGAATCTTCCTCCATATCAACAATGACAAAGTCCACCGGGATGAAAAACTTCCCAATTCGCACGGGGACATCTTCCCATATCCCTAGCGGTGTCTTCGTCGATCTATCGGCCATCTGAAGAGTGATATTGGTACATTTAAGCTCTCCCATTCCCAACCTTTTACTTACCGAGTACGGCATGACACTCACACTAGCCCCTAGATCACATAAGGCTTTGTTGATCGTTGTGTCGCCAATGGTACACGGTATTGAGAAGCTTCCGGATCCTTTAACTTTGGAGGTGAACTCCCTTGAAGAATTGCACTACTCACCTTAGTGAAGGCGATAGTCTCAAGTTTCCGGATTGACTTCTTCTTTGTGAGGATATCTTTCATGTACTTTGCATAGGCCGGAACGTGATTGATTAATTTCGTGAAAGGAATTGAGACTTCTAAGTTCTTCACAATTTCCATGAACTTTCCAAGTTGATCATCAAATTTAGGCTTGGCTTGACGACTTGGAAAAGGAAGTCTAATCACAATGGGCTCCTTTTCTTTGGCTTTGTCTTCATTTTTCTTTGAACTTTCTTCTTTTGATGATTCCCCTTCCTTGGGACCTTGCACCACAACTTCATTCTCACTAGCTCTCACAACTTCATCCTCAACTTGCTTCTTCTTGATTGCTTCATATCTTGTACCACTTCTCAAGTGAATGGCACTAACCGTTTCATGTCTAGGGGGATTACCTTGAGGTGGTAATTGCCCCTTTTGTCTTTGTGAGTTTGAAGATGCTAGTTGGGTCAATTGTGTTTCCAACATCTTGGTGTGAGCTACAATGTTGTTGATGGTGGTGTCTTTTGCTTGGCTATCTTTTTGCATTTGGGTGAAAAATTCTTGTTGATTTTTTTGCATTTGAAGGACCGCTTTTTGGACATCAAAACTTTGGTCATTGTGGTGATTGTATGGATTTTGATTTTGGTAGCCTTGGTTTTGATTGAAAAAGGGTCTTTGATTTTGATTTCTCATGGGTGGTGGAGTGTATGTTGTTTGAGGGTTTTGGACATTTTGGCTTTTGTATGAGAGATTTGGATGGAACTTGGTGTTTTCATTGTAAAAATTTGAATAAGGGGTACCACTTTTGTAAGCTTGGAAAGCATGACTTGCTCGGTTGTTCCCCTACATTCACTTGAGTCATGACCCAAGGTTCCACAATTCTCACATATCCCGCTTGGGATTGATGAGGATGCCGTCATGGCATTGACATGATGCTTTGATGATTTTGAGCTTTCCTCAAGTCTAGCCATAGCTTGTTCAAACTTCAAGTTGATTGTGTCAATGTGAGCACTAAGTTGAGCACCCAATTGAGTAACGGTGTCCACTTCATACTTTCCTCCTCTAGTAGCCTTGCGAGGCCTACTATATTGCGAATTATGGACCGCCATTTCCTCAATCTTGTTCCATGTTTGATTGTCATCAACTTCGGTGAACATTCCATTTGATCCCATATTGAGAATGTTCCTTGAATCTTCATATAAACCATTCCAAAATTGTTGCACTAAAAACCATTCGCTAAGTCCATGGTGAGGACATGAGCGACAAATACCCTTGAACCGCTCCCAAGCTTCGTACAAAGATTCTTCATCCCTTTGCTTAAAACCCGTAATTTGAGCTCTTAGCATGTTGGTCTTCTCCGGTGGGTAGAATTTTTTGTAGAAAGCTAGAGCTAGCTTCTTCCAAGAATCTATTCCAAGGGTGGCCTTATCAAGGCCCTTCAACCATTGCTTTGCGGTGCCGATTAACGAAAAAGGAAATAAGACCCATCTTATTTGGTCTTGAGTCACGCCGTTTGAGAGATAGCTTCACAATAATCACAAAAGGTTTCCATATGAGAATGAGGGTCCTCACTAGGCATTCCCCAGAATTGGCTCCTCTCAACTAGTTGGATGAAGGCGGACTTGGCAATAAAGTTTCCGGTAAGATGTTGTGGGGTAGGAGTACCATTTGGTAAATCCTCCTCGGTGGGTATAGAGTGTGACGAGAATTTAGGCATTGTAGGTGGATTTTGTGTGGTATTGTTTAATGGGTTCTCTTCTCCTTCTATTGCGAAAGGATTGACAAACTCACTAGTGGGTTGAACAACTTCACCAACACCCAAATTCCTCCTAACAAGTCTCCTATTATTCGTCAAGGTTCTTTCGATTTCACGGTCAAAAGGTAACAAATCTCTTTGTAACCTTCTAGACATGCAAAATATCAAACAACTAGAAAACAATTAGAACAAACCTTGAGGAGTCTTACTTCCCCAAGGTGAAAAAGACACAACTAAAAACAATAAAAGAAATCTTAAATCAATTAAACACCGTCCCCAAACAACGGCGCCATTTTTGATCGAAGCCATTTGGTGTTCACAATTAAGCATATGTGGTCGTTGGTCAATGGTCGATACAAAACACAATTTATACTTCACAAACAACTCTACAATTAGTAAAGAGGCAAGTAAAGGTCGGATCCCAAGGGACGGGTATTGAAATGAAGATTCTATTGTAACTAGTGGTGTCTAGGGGTGTCACAAATTGGGTTGATGTAGAAGGTCACTAAACTAAAATAGCAATGAAAATAAACTAACAAGGTAGATGAAATAAGGGTGTAAACAATTGATTAAAAACACTAGGGTGTCATGGGTTCATAGGGGAATCATGGGATATGATCATACAAACATGTTCTCAAATTATAAGCAAGCAATTATTGTTGTGATGGATTGAGTTGGGTTATATCTTACAATCCTAGGAAAGTTTGGGTCCCGAGCCGAATCGATTAGAATGTACAACACCTACAAGTCGACTTAATCTTCCCTACTTAACACATGCATGATCTAACAAGACTCGAGTTGGGTTATGTCTTACAAGTCAAGTTGAAAGGATAGAAGATGATAGTAAATGCAAGGATTCATAGGCTTAGCATTTCATCAAATATAACATGTGCATGTATTAAGATCAAAACAAGCAAGCAAATAAGATATGAAAGCATATTAATTTAAGCATGAATCATTCCCCATGTTGGTTTCCCTAATCACCCATTAAACCCTAGCTAAGAGACTACTCACTCATTATCATATTGATCATGCTAGAAAGGTTGTCAATCATACTAACATAATGAAACATGATGAATAAATGAAAGTAATTAGCAATAATTAAAAAGGGATTAAGAGATTATACCTACTAATGATTCCAAAATAATAATGCAAAGAATAATAGAAGAACTTGATGATTGATGGAAGGTTGTCAATCTCCCAATAAACCCAATAATCTTCTAATTACCCAAAATAAAGTAAGAACAAGAGAGAGATTGAAGAACTAAAACTTGGATTAAAACTTGATTAATATTTGATTACAATATTGAAGAGAGATTTGATTGATATTAACTACTCTAATTTTTGATAAGAAGAACATGCTCCTCTAATTTAGACTAATGGGGTATTTATAGTGAAAATTAGGGAGGATGCATTAGGGTTAACTAAGGGCTAAACTAGTAATTACACTTTTAAGTTGAGCAAGGAGCCTCCGGGATTATCCGAGAGAAGGGCTTCTCCATTTCGTAGCTTGAAGAACGAAAGCGTCTTTGTCTTTGTGATCCGCGGCGGGCCGGGAGTCGGGACGGCCGGATCTGGGATGGACGATCCGAGCGGATCAAGGAACAAGACGCTCGGACTGGGCATGGGGAATCCGAGCGGATTCCTGGTGAGGACGCTCGGATCGGGCGAGGACGGGCGGATTCTCTACAATCCGTTCGGATTGTAGTTCAGCAGCTTTCCTTCTTCTTTTTCTTCCCTTTTCTTCATGAATTCCTTGGGGATTTCCTTGGGGACTCAAGGATCCTTTTCTCAACAATGCTCTTCTACTATGCTATGTACAAAGGCCTTCTAGTCTTGTCTCTCCTTGATGCTTGGTCATTGAATATGATCAATTTAGCCTTGTTTTGCCATGAAAATGCAAGATTCTTACTCCTTTCCTACCAAGGGATCAAAATCTCAAAGAATATGAAAAACAAAGAACTAAAGATAAGAAATGACCCAAATAGGCACTAAAAAGCATGGAAACAATGGTAATTCGGGGGCTAAATATGCGCCAATTATGGTCGCATCATGTTGGAGAATGAGTTGGTGAAGAAGGGTGAAGCCCCTATTTATGATTCATATGGAGAAAGCGATGATGATGCATCTACGGAAGAAGATGATGAGGGAAATATGGACTCAAATGATGAAGGGAGTTATGGGATTAGCTTTCTTGAGGAACCCATCCTTGAGAAGTTTGAAGATTGCTTCGATGAAGAGGAGGAATGCCTTCATGAGAACCTTTTTGCACCCACTATGGAGCCCATGATAGTTGAAGATGACATTATGGACCTTCTCACGAAAGTCAAATCGTCATACAAGAATTACTTAGTGGGGAAGCTCAAAGAAAAGGTTAAGAAGGAGTCTATATGTGGAAATTTGGCATCCACTATCCCAACTCCTAAGACATCCCATCATCAAGACAATGAAATTTCACCTTCTATTCTTGGAAGATCACCTAGTCCAAGCATTTGCGTCATCAACTTTGGAAGAAATAGGAGCAACCGGAAAAGCCCCCATGACAAGAATCTCAAGTTTGCTAGTTTTAAGAGCCGGGAAGGCCATCATCACAAAGCAAAAGAGAAGGGGAAGGAGTTCAAAGAGAGGTCCCTCATGGATTGGCCCTACTTCATTTTGAAATGGTTCAAGACTTATTCATGCTTACTTGAGGACCATTCACAAACCTTTGATCAACTATTGAGAGCATTGAGCTCCATGGATAATGGAATTCGAACGAGTTTGGTGGAGTCCTATCTCAAACCACCATTTGTAAGATACCCTTTCCCTTGACCTTGCATTTACATTTAGCTTACATTTGTATTATATTTCATATTGCATTTACATTAGTTAGTTTATATAGTATAGTTGCATTGTATATATCTCACATGATTCATGTAGATAGTTGCATATAGATTAAAATTCATGCATAGTCACTAATGACCAATCCTATTCTTTTCTACACTAGAGATAGTGTTTAAATCGGTTTGGGGAGGTTTGATCATAGGTGACTTAAGCATTAGCATGCATCATATAGTATAGTTTAGATTGCATTCATTTGTTATATATGTCATATAGAATTGCATTTAGTTAGAGCATGCATTCATTTATATCATATCATTGCATTTGTACTTCAATTTCCAAAAAATCAAAATTCCAAAAACATGTATTTCCTTTTTATTCCTACTCCTACATGTACATTGAGGACAATGTCCAAAATAAAGTGGGGGATGGGAATTTATATTCCAAAAATGCATAAAAATTGAATTTTTTTGAAAAATCACAAAAATATGTCTTTTAAATTCATAAAATCAAAAACCATAAAAATTTGAAAAATTGAAAAATCCAAAAACATGTTCATTTCCTTTGTAGTATAGTCTTGTATATATATTGTTTGTATATATTGTGTTTGTTCATCCTTTTTCACATTGATTGACTACGCCACATCCGAGACACGAGGATATTGAAGACCGCATGGTATGATCTTTCCAATCTCCTTTTTCCTCTTTATGTTAATGACTATGTGGCTTTATTTTGATTGATGCGGTACAACAATGTGAATTTAGGATTGCATTTAGTTTATTTGGCATACTAGATGGTAGAAGCATATGCATTAGGATGTATATATGTTAGTTGCATCATGGCATGTAGTTGCATGTTAGGAAAACTTTGAGAAACCGTCTATTTGGGAAGCTTGACAAGTGTATATAGGCCCTAGTAGATGCTTTTTGTTCTTAAGACTTTGCTTGTTAGAATACTTGTAAAACACCCTAGGATGTGTCATGCTAGTATCCTTTGACCCATGGATTAAGGCCTAGTCAAGAGTACCTTGTGGTGTGATAACTCCTTGGCTACCGTTTATTCCAAGGTGACCCTTGAAACCATGCATCCATCCAACCATCATTCATCCATGTTCTACCATATATTTTTGTCATCAAAAGGGAATGGGCATAAAAAGAAATCAATATGAGTTCAATGAAATGAAAAGTGAAAGAAAGTTTGCAAAAATGCATCAAATGAAAAGAGGAGCAAAAATAGAACTCCTAAGCTTCAAATACAAAGCACCCTCGTTACTAATTGGGGTGACTTTGAAAATGTTCAAAAGAAAATGCAAAAAGTTGAAAGTTGTCAAGTATTGAAATGCCAGAAATCAAAAAGAAATGGCAAAGAAAGTGTTCTCAAATGTCAAATGCCACATGAAATTGGGGGGGAAAACAACAATGAAAGATAACTCCCAAAGTGAAACTCAAATATCTATCGATCCCTTTATCCACCGTATCCATTTTTGTGCATGGTAGAGAGGGGACGACCCTTCTTCTTGTCTAGGCAAGAGGGGGAATTCCGCGATCCTCCAGTGTTTTTAACGCCATAGGGAGTCTACTCTTGACAAAAGCATTTAACGATTGAGGACAAAGGTACCCTAGCCTGACACAACTTGGAGGTGATTTATTGGTATCCTTCTAGGCTTAGTAGTTTGAAGAAATTGCATCTATGAAGGAGTGTGTACTCTTGAATTGCTTCCCTTGTAGATAATTTCCGCCACTTAGATGAGGAAAGTGGCTATTCATTTGTAGATGCATCCATTATTTGATTTTGTGTGCTTAATGTTTGGATGTGTCGCCATTTTGGCAAGACCCACATTGCCTTGCAAGAAGGCATCCTACCTCATGGTTGTCTTGTTGTGAGTTGAAGGGGCGGAGTGAGACCCGCTAATTGTCTCATATCGGCCATATTAGTAGGATAGTTTAAATAAAGGTCTAGTTTTAGTCACCTCTTTACTCGGGACGAGTAAAGGTTCGGTTTGGGGATATTTGATGTGAACATTATTTGCGCACATTTAGTCCCCTAACTGAGCCTATTTTGCATACTATTATAGCATTTCATGGCCATTTTATCCGTCAAAACCTTCCTATTTGCTTTTCTATCGCATTTCATATGTTTTGTAGAAAAGGAGATAATAAGGCGGAAATTCCCGTCTTTCGTGCATATTTGGAAGCTTATTGATGATATTAGATGGACTAGTATGAAGAGGAGGCAAGAATGATGACCAAAGATCTAGGAATAAAGTGTATATAGAAGGATCAAAGGGTTAAAAGTAAGAATGACGAGAGGGAAGGCACTTCATGAAGAAAATGGCTCGGAACGCAAACCAAGAGCTACTCCTTTGGCTCTGAAAGTATGCTAGATGGAACGGCGTCGAAAAATCAAGCGATCTAGGCTTTTGAATCACTCCAATAGGAGTCCGGATGAGAAAATGACGTCCGTTTTACAATCCGAGGTCAAACAAAGAAGCTGTTCGGGAATCCGCGCGTCCCGAGAAGAAGACGCTCGTCTTCCCTAATCCATCCGGATTGTCCCCAATCCGCCCGTCTTCTGGCTGGGAAAAACAAGAAAATTCACTGGAGGAGAATCCGCCCGGATTCCCCTTCCACAATCCGCCCGGATTCTCTTGAATCCGCCCGGATTCCATCGCCAGAATCCGCCCGTCCCGACCTTAATCTGCTCGGATTCCTCCACCCGAATCCGCCCGGATTCTCTTGAATCCGCTCGGATTCCATTGCCAGATTCCGCCCGTCCCGACCCCAATACGCACGGATTTCTTCTCAGCACAATTTCGTCTTCTCCAAGCTACAAAGAAAGAAGCCCTTCCTTCGAAAAATACCGGCTCCTCCCTGCTCAAACTTAAAAAGTGTAATTACTAAATTAGCCTTTAGTTAACCCTAATGCATCCTACCTAATTTCCACTATAAATACCCCATCTTTGTAATTAATCAAGCATGAAGTTTTTAGAGTAGAAAATCCTTCTTTAGATTAGATTAGGAGTAGATTAGAATAGATTACTCTTTAATCTTTCCACAAATTACACATTAATCTCTCTTTAATTATTGTTCAAGTTTATTATTCAAGTTTATTATTGGGTAATTGAAGATTATTGGGTTATTATTGGGAGATTGACAACCTTCCATCAATCATCAAGTTCTTCTATTATTCTTTGCATTATTATTTGGATCATCTCAAGTTTGGTATAAATCCTTTACTCTTTACTCTTTATTGTTTATTTCCTCATTCTATTATCATGTTTATACTTGTTGGGATGATTGACACCATTAATGACATGTTTCCCATGATGATGAGTGAGTAGTTACTTAGCTAGGATTAGTGGGTAATTAGGGGAAACCAACATGGGATTGATTCATGCTTAATCTAATATGTTCACATGATTAAATTACTTGCTTGTTGTGATGTCAATTTTATGCACATGTTATGTTTGATGAAATGCTAAGCCTATAAATCCTTGCATTTACAACCATCTCTTATCTACTCAACTTGACTTGTAAGATATAACCCAACTCGAGTCTTGTTAGACCATGCATAAAATTTGATTAGGAGGAAAGTAAGTCGACTTGTAGGTGTTGTACAATCTAATCGATTCGGCTCCGGGACCCAACTCTTCCTAAGAACCGTAAGATATAACCCAACTCGGTTCCTCCACAACATTAATTGCTTGCAACCTTGTAAACATGTTTGTATGATCAACACCATGAATCCCCCATGACCCCATGATATCCTAGCACTTTTAATCAATTGTTTACATCCTTCCTTTTATTGTTTGCTTTATTTTATTGTTTGCATTAGTCTAGACACAACTACAAACCCAACCAAATTGTGACACTAGCATAAATTGAGATAGATAGACTTAGAACCCAAAGCACACCGTCCCATGGATCGACCTCGACTTACCGCTAACTAGTTGTTTGTTGAGTATTATAAATGTGTTTGATTGGATGAGTGACGACATCGTCCACATCAAACCGTCAAGATCACCAACAATGTAATTAATCAACAACTACAGCACAATCACCACACACATCATGAAACTAATACTGAGTAGGGAAAACCCTACCTGGAAAGCAATCACAAACTCAGACGATCTAAGCAGTTACTAAGAATCTCTCCTCAACAAAGCCTCCTCCTATACATACATACATATAATTACTACCTTAACCATATGATCATAAAAACCCCCAAATCCTCAAATTAGGGTTTAACCAACATTAACCAAATACTATAAAATGATATGTAAAACTTACACATGACGCAAGGATCACAACGGTACAAAGAACAAAGGAAACCGACACCTCTAGCTCCGGGATTTGCTAAGAATGCGGAAGAACAAGGCAACGTAACTTGAAATCTCTCTTAACAGTGAATTAGGTTTTGTAAAAGTGTTTAAAGAAGATGACGAAACTTATTATATATTAATCCGCATTATTAACAAAACCCGTCAAATAACACCCGTAACCCGACTTACTCGATCGAGTAAGGCACTTACTCGATCGAGTGCCAAGCTTACTCAATCGAGTAGCCTACAGGCAGACTACTGTTTTCACATAAAACCATACTTACTCGACAGAGTAAGCTCCTGTAATACCCGAGATATTTTAGGACTTTGTTGACCGACCCTGTTGACCAAGGAAGACCTTAGGGAGGAATGGGTGAGGGACTAAGTTTGGGACTTGAACCTTATAGGATTGATTACTCGACCTAGCAGAGGCTACTCGGCCGAGTATCGCCTATACTCGACCGAGTAGAGCCTACTCGGCCGAGTACTCCAGTACTCGACCGAGTATGGCTGCTGTTGACGTGTTAATATAAAACGCAAGTTCGCGAGATTCCTTTCATTTCTCATTTTCTCGACAGTTCCTCTTTCTCTAACCCTAGCCTGCCACTCTTTCCTACCATCCTACCTCCACACACTCTCATATATATATATATATATATATATATATATATATATATATATATATATATATATATATATATATATATATATAGCCTACATCTCCACCATGGGAAAGACGGGATTCACTTTGAAAGGTTGCGTGCGTGGTCGTCGTCCCTGTCATTGTTGATTCGCATCATTAGGTAAGTCTCTGCCTTGTGTTCTCTAGTGGGTTATTGAGGATAGTGGTATAATAGGGGATGGCTATCGTTGTAGGATGCATATTGGAGTCTTGCTTGGCTGTGTGTGGATGTTTTTCATGGCTTGTGACGAGGTAGGGTTTCCCTACTCGGTTACTGTTAATTGATTTAAGATTGTGTTTGTTTTGAATTGTTGTTATCTGCTCATCATCGGAGGTTGGGTGTTGTGGTGACGGTGTTGGTGTGGTTGTGTTGTGACGGTTGTGGTGTTGTGACAGCTGTGATGTTGTGTGTGTGATTGTGGTGGACTCACTTGCGGGAGTGGTTCCACACCCTGGTTCGCCCTCCGTGGAACCCGTCACGGGAGGGGATTTGCACATTAAGGGACAGGGATTGTTAGTCACTCGTGATGAGCTGGACTAGGTGGGGATGGGCTACGGTCACCCACTGGCGGCGAGGATTACCTATTGCGATGGGTAATCTGGCAGGGCTACACACTTCGGTGTGTAGTCGGTCGCTGTGTGAGATCGGGAGACCGGGGTTGGTGGATCGTACTTGTCTTATCTTAATTGCTCAGTAACTGACCCCGTGTTATGTTTTCAAAACTGTGGTGATCCATTCGGGAACGGTGAGAAGTTAGCTTAGCAGGTACAGTTGGTTGTCGTTGTTGGGCATGAAGGGAATCGAGTCACCACGCTACCGGCATAGGTGTTTAGACGCATGAGTTCTTTAGCAGTCATAGTTATCACTTGTATTCAGTTTTGTACCGTGGTTTTAAAGTGTTAAAAGTAATTAATTATAAATGTTCTTTTATTGTCTACTTGATCTACTACCTTGGGTGACCGAGATGGTAACACCTTCATACACTGGGATGGTCCTTGGTAAGGCGTCCTGGTGTGTGGGGGTGTTACAAAGTGGTATCAGAGTCGACGATTTTGGAACCTGAACTAATGAATCCGATGAATGTAGGGTGTCAACTAAAATGAACCTGGTGTATGTGCATTGGCAGCCCCAGCCGATGCTAGATTTTGGGTGAGTAGGCGCCCTCATTTCAAAATCATGGCCCCATCGTGCTTAAGCCAGACACGGGAAAAAGGGTAGCCAGTAAGAGTCGTTGCTTAATGATGGTTGTTGTGTGCATTCGTGGTTAGAATAATGTGTATCAATGTGCGTGGAAAAGCCTAGAATCGGTAAAGAGGTTTGCTGAAATGTGTGACAAGGGGTGAGTCAAACAATTGTTTGTCAATGGCTGCGTTATGTGATGATTGTTGTCTTGTGAATGTTTGGTTTAAGGTGAGTACAATATAATCGGTGGAATGTGTAATAATGTGATATATGAGTTAAACCTTGTGGGTGCAGTAGTTAAATTGTTACATATGCTTAAGGGTGACATATAAGTTATTCTTATAGCAAAGTAAGGGAATGTAAGTAGAAATGACGATCGAATTGGTAATGGATGTGCCAAAAATTCGTGTTGATGCGCGTTTATGTGATAGAAGTAAGCTCTAACGGTGACGAGCCGGTTGCACGGAACTCCGAACTATGCTATTTGTATTTGCAGGGACATTGAAAATTCAGATTTCATCTCAGCTCTTAGACACTCGATCGAATAGAAATTCATACTCGACCGAGTAGACCACACTCGGCCGAGTATGAAGGTGCTCGACCGAGTGCTCATTTTGGGAAAATCAAAATCGCTACTGCTCTTGAAAACTCGACCGAGTATATAGAATACTCGATCGAGTAGTCGCCACTCGGTCGAGTATACCCAGTACTTGACCGAGTACGGCTTTATCGGGACATATCCAGGTTATACAAAAACCCTATTTTCATCCCTTCTTTTCTTATTTTCGCCTCCCATCTCTTCTTCTTCTTCTCTCTAAAGCTCCATACTTCTCCTTATTCAAGCTCTTTGGGTAAATTCTTGGGGGTCAACTTGTTCTTACTTGCCACAAATAAATTCAAGGTAAGGTCCTAACTCAATTTCTTCTTTTGTTTTCAAGGTTGTATGATTTTGTCAATTCTTCAAAATTCCATCATGAGTAATTGAAATTAAGTCTTCTTCTTGTTATTCCTTGGATTTAATTGTATATAAACCTCGACTATATTGTCACAAGAGCAATTTCAGGGTCTAAATTGGATTTTTGAGTTTTAGGGTTTGCTAAAATTGAAATACCTCATCTTTTGTTTGATTATCGTTCGGTTTCAAGCTGTTGGGATGTCGGTAACGATGTTTTAAGTAAAGTATTTGGTGTTTTAATGAGAAAATTTGTCTTAAAAGTTCGTCTCAAAATTGTATACAACTGAAAAATAGTTCATCTTTTGCAACATTGTTAGTGTGTCAATTCCCTTGGTAAAGCTTGTCTCTTTGTAGTATGGTAAAAACCAGAGGTCTACCAAGCAAGGGGACCCATCCAAATGTTCAACTTGAAACGGGTCAGTCTAGCCGTGAGCCCGTGGTTCCACCGGTGGAGGCATATCCATCGGTAGTTTTCTCTGATTTCAAGCAACGCAAGGCCTTTGTAGCCTTGATGAAGCGTCCTTTCCGACCTACTCGGTGTGTGAACCCCGAGATTTTAGAGACCTTGGGGATTAAGGGAGACATTGTTCATATATTTGAGATTTTGGGAATGGAGGGGTTATACCATTTAAGGAAGAAGTCCTACCCCCACCCGACCTTAGAATTCTTGAGCTCGTACGAGTATGATGCGAAGGGGAAGACCGTCTCCTTCCGCCTCATGAATGAGGATCACGAGCTGACTTTGGATGAGTTTGTGGACCATCTGGGTTTGGAGGAGGAGGGGACGGGATACCTTAGTGACGTGGCCAAGAACAGTGGTCCCCCTCTCTACGTTCCTTTCTTGACTGGCCGACCTGCCCCTAGTGCCAGTGCTATGCTGATTAATGATGTACAACATGTTTCCCTTCGTATGTTCTTGAGGATGATGACTTGTTTGTTGTATGCGCGAGATGATGTGAGCAAGCTTAATTCCCATGAGGTCATGTTGCTTATGTCTTACCTTAACCTGCACCGTAGGAAGCCATTCTATTATAGTGCTCCCGGGATAGTGTGCTCTAGTCTGGAGCGCATGGCATAGTTTGAGACCTGACATGTTGCTTGCGGGGCCATAGTGACCCGCCTAGCTCAGCGCCTGGCTGATTTTGAGGCCCCACCTCCAGAGGGGGATGAGTATGTTAAGACCGTTCCTACCATGGACGCTCAGTATTGGCGTCAGAACAGATGGTTGAGGAAGATGGATGACGGGTCTTATGCCTGGAGGGTGAGGGGATCTATGTGGATGGTACTTCCTGACCCTGCCCATCTCCCTGTTGTTGACCACTTGGCCGAGTGGGAACCCTGTGCTATACCTAGACCTGAGCCCCAGACCTATCTGATTGACCCTACCATTCTCTTGGATCTACCTGAGCCTGTCACGGTACCTGAGGGACAGCAGGCACCTCCCCCACCTCGTGAGCGCCGTAGGGTCAGGCAGTCTAGGACAGACCCGGTCGCGACTGAGCCCTCTTACTCCACCCCTGACTTCTACTCTCACCAGTACTCGCCCTACCCCACGGTGCATGACCCTAGGATGGAGCCGAGTGACTTGTCTGAGCGGATCTCCACTACTTTGGTGCTCCACAACATGCACGAGATGGCCCTTAATCAGGGCATAGAGACTCAGTTGGTACAGCCTGTTTGGTGGAGGGGACCTGGAGTGGACACGAGAGTCTTCCACAGCTACGGAGTTGATCCCGATTTTTGGAGGCCACATGAGGAGACCGAGTTTGTCTGCCTCGGAGGAGCGTGGGGAGCCAACTACGGCAGCCAGCTAGGAGGGGACTATTCAGCAGCAGCAGGTTTTCCGGGAGCAGGTAGCTCGGGTGCAGGTACTACTGGTAGAGGTGGTGATCAGAACATGGAAGAGGGTCCTAGCTATTGATTCTTTTGTTGTATTTCCTGGATTTGTTTCTTTTATGTTGGATGTTTACTTTTCGAATTTATTTCTTACTGTTGGATGACTGTACTCGGCCATAAGGCCGTTACTTATTTAGCTTATTGTGTAGTGACTCGTTTGAGTTGGTTTTGTTTAGTATTGTGGTAGTAAGTTAGGTTGCAGGTGAATTCGAGGATGCATTGTGCTGAAGTGTCTCAGAAAGCTCTCTGTCTGTTTAAACTCGACCGAGTAAAGACACTACTCGACCGAGTATACTATTATACTCAACCGAGTAGAGTTTACTCGACCGAGTAACTACTCATACTCGGCAGAATGTTACTGTTACAGGGACCTTTTGTGTTTGATATTTTCCGAACCATCAGATTTATCTGAATATTGATGTGTCAAAGTGTGTGGGTGTCTCATAGTGTCGTTTAGCGTAACCAATTGTCCAAGAATGGACTACGGTCATATTACATGTATGAATGTGCTTGGATAATATGTCAAAATATGAATGCTTCTTCACATTTCCATGGTCAATATGAAGGCTCTTATCTTGTTCAAAATGCGGCAATTCGATATATATACATATATATATACATGATGTGTGAATGATGACGTAATGACAAGAAGGTGTTGTAGCTGTCATAAGTCTTATACGTATATATGCTTATTTAATTAATGCAATCTTCCGTGGTGTCAGTAATTGATTACAATTATAACATGTTCAACTGGAGGAGTGAAACTTTATGGTCGTTACGTCACTATATAACGGTTAATTGATTGAGTTACTATTATTCGGTAACAATGTTTCTGTATATATATGGATTACTTAATTTTCGTCACACTATATTGCTATTGGTCGTAATCGTGTAACGTCATAAATTGAGTTTCGTAGCATGAATCAAGGTTAGTCGCAGTTTGTGAGTAATGTCACTATTAGGACATAGGTTTGGTTTTTAAGAGCGGGGAAGTGGTTAGTGGTGAACTTCGGGGACGAAGTTCCTTTGAGAGGGGAGGAGTATTGTCGCAAAAGCAAATGACGAAATTATGTTTGTAATACTTGAAATTACAATTATGTTAGTATTTGAAATGTTACATGTTGTTGAAGTTGCATTTATGTTTCCTTGAAGTTGTATCTATGTTGTATTTTAAGTGATATGGACGTGCGTTGAACAACTTTGTATGGGTGTGCGAGACGTGTATTTTCGCGGTTGTATATCGTTGCTAGTCGTTGTGTTGTTTCTAACAAGATGGTGCATGGTAAGGGATAGGAACATATTTTGCTGTGAATTTGTGATAGGATTATTTCCCTGTATGTTTGTGTGTGATAATTGTTGGCCGGTAATACATGGGAGGATAGTTATGGTGGCATGAATGTTGCCTGAATAATGTGGCGGGGTAGTGTATCAAGGATGGCCAGAGTTCGTATGTCTTTATGTATGTGAATTGTGTTCATAATGCGTAACCTTGCTGTTGGAGTCGTGGGGTTTGAACTTCGGGGACGAAGTTCTTTTTAAGGGGGGAAGACTGTAATACCCGGGATATTTTAGGCCTTTGTTGACCGACCCTGTTGACCAAGGAAGACCTTAGGGAGGAATGGGTGAGGGACTAAGTTTGGGACTTGAACCTTATAGGATTGATTACTCGACCTAGCAGAGGCTACTCGGCCGAGTAGAGCCTACTCGACCGAGTACTCCAGTACTCGACCGAGTATGGCTGTTGTTGACGTGTTAATATAAAACGCAAGTTCGCGAGATTCATTTCATTTCTCATTTTCTCGACAGTTCCTCTTTCTCTAACCCTAGCCTGCCACTCTCTCCTACCACCCTACCTCCACACACTCTCATATATATATATATATATATATAGCCTACATCTCCACCATGGGAAAGACGGGATTCGCTTTGAAAGGTTGCGTACGTGGTCTTCGTCCGTGTTATTGTTGATTCGCATCATTAGGTAAGTCTCCGCCTTGTGTTCTCTAGTGGGTTATTGAGGATAGTGGTATAATAGGGGATGGCTATCGTTGTAGGATGCATATTGGAGTCTTGCTTGGCTGTGTGTGGATGCTTTTCATGGCTTGCGACGAGGTAGGGTTTCCCTACTCGGTTACTGTTAATTGATTTAAGATTGTGTTTGTTTTGAATTGTTGTTATCTGCTGATCATCGGAGATTGGGTGTTGTGGTGACGGTGTTGGTGTGGTTGTATTGTGACAGTTGTGGTGTTGTGACAGCTGTGATGCTGTGTGTGTGATTGTGGTGGAGTCACTTGCGTGAGTGGCTCCACACCCTAGTTCGCCCTCCGTGGAACCCGTCACGGGAGGGGATGTGCACATTAATGGAAAGGGATTGTTAGCCGCTCGTTGATGAGCTGGACTAGGTGGGGATGGGCAGCGGTCACCCACTGGCGGCGAGGATTACCTGTTGCGATGGGTAATCTGGCAGGGCTACACACTTCGGTGTGTAGTCGGTTACTGTGTGAGATCGGGAGACCGGGGTTGGTGGATGATCAGTCGGTTATTTATCGTACTTGTCTTATCTTAATTGCTCAGTAACTGACCCCGTGTTATGTTTTCAAAACTGTGGTGATCCATTCGGGGATGGTGAGCAGTTCGCTTAGCAGGTACAGTTGGTTGTCGTTGTTGGGCATGGAGGGAATCGAGTCACCACGCTACCGGCATAAGTGTTCAGACGCATGAGTTCTTTAGTAGTCATAGTTATCACTTGTATTCAGTTTTGTACCGTGGTTGTAAAGAGTTAAAAGTAATTAATTATAAATGTTCTTTTATTGTTCACTTGATCTACTACCTCGGGTGACCGAGATGGTAACACCTTCATACACTGGGATGGTCCTTGGTAAGGCGTCCTGGTGTGCGGGGGTGTTACAGCCCCACTCGATAGAGTACCCAAAGACTCGTAAAACCATAGTATTATAGTCTTCCCTCCTTAAGAAGAACTTTGTCCCCGAAGTTCAAACCACAACAAAACAAAACACACTAACACTCTCTCGACATAACAACAAAAACAAAAACTCAACATAGAACTCCAAAACATACTTCCAAACCAAACTCAACCCGACTCAAAACTGTACTAAGGCCAACATAGAACATACAAACTCTATGAAAACATGTAAAAACTCTTTTCGACCATCTCCTACGTCCCTAAAAGAAACAAGGTTACGTCCCCGTAACCATACATATCTGATAAAAAAGAGACGGATATCGCTCCCTCATAGCCTCCTCCGCCGCCCATGTAGCCTCCTCAACCTCATGGTTAGACCAAAGAACCTTAAGCAACACTGTCTCACCATGTCTAGTTTTCCTAGCCTTTCGATCAAAAATCTGTTTAGGCACCTCAAGATAAGACAAGGACTCATCCAGCTCTATGTTCTCTACCTCTAACACATGTGACGGATCACTCACATACTTCCGCAGCTGAGACACATGAAACACATTATGTACCCTATCCAAAGCAGACGATAAAGCCAACTGATAAGCAACCTCACCCACTCGGTCTAAGATCTCATATGGTCCGATGAACTTCTGGCCCAGCTTCCCTTTCTTACCAAACCTCATGACCCCACGCATAGGAGACACTTTCAAAAGAAACTTGTCCCCAACCTGAAAATCTATATCCCGTCGATGTAGATCAGCATAACTCTTTTGTCGATCCTGGGCCGCTCTCATCCTCTATCTGATCAACTTAATCTGCTCCACCATCTCATGTACCATCTCTGGTCCTAAGACCACTGCCTCAGCACTATCATCCCAACAAATCAGACTCCTATATCTCCTCCCATATAAAGCCTCAAATGGCGCCATGCCAATACTGGTGTGATAGCTGTTGTTGTAAGAAAACTCAATCAGATCCAATCTCTGCTACCAGCTACCACCAAAATCCATAACACAAGCTCGCAACATATCCTCTAGAGTCTTGATGGTCCTCTCCGTATGGCCATCTGTCGCAGGATAAAATGTTGTACTCATCTTTAAGGTAGTTCCCAAAGACTCCTGCAGCTCTTTCCAAACCGTGAGATAAACCTCGAATCTATGTCAGACACTATATCCTTAGCCACTCCATGAAATCTAACCACGTTATTCCGATAAGCCATAGCTAACTGTGCCTTAGTCCATGTATCTTTCATTGGCACAAAATGAGCTGACTTGGTTAAACGATCCACTATAACCCATATCATGTTGTTACCCTATTGACTCTTCGGTAAACCCACGATAAAATCCATAAAAATGGACTCCCACTTTCACTCAGGTACCTCAAGAGACTGAATGTTACCTTGTGGTCATCGCTGCTCCTCTTTCACTCTCTGACATGTCAAACAACGAGCCACAAACTCAGCTATTTCTTTCTTCATCCCAGGCCACCAAAAAGTCTTTTTCAGATCTTTATATAACTTGTCACCGCCTGGATGTACCGAGTATGGTGTGCAATGAGCCTCCGTCATGATCATCTTTTTCAGCTCCTCATCACTAGGGACACACCACCTCCCATCAAATCTCACACTACCATCTGTATGAATAGAAAATCTAGACACTGTCCCTTTCTCTACTCCAGCTCTCCACTCCACTATCTTGGGATCCAACGCCTGTTTACTACGAATATCATCATAAAGGTCTGGCTGCACTGTCAAATCTCCCATGGCATCCTCTTTCTGGATCATGTGTATCCCGAACTTCCCCACCTCATCTCTCAATCTCATCAAAGATATAGTTGTGCACAAAGAATGCACACTCTTCCTGCTCAAAGCATCTGCAATCACATTGGCTTTCTCTTCATGGTAGATAATGTCCATGTCATAATCGCCAATCAACTCCATCCACCTCCTCTGTCTCATGTTCAACTCCTTTTGAGTGAAGATGTACTTGAGACTCTTGTGATCAGAAAATACCTTAAAGGTCGCCCCATAAAGGTAATGTCTCCAAATCTTAAGAGCAAACACAACTGCAGCCAACTCCAGATCATGTGTAGGGTAATTCTACTCATAGGGCTTCAATTGCCTAGAAGCATAAGCAATTACTTTCCCATTCTGCATCAACACACAACCAAACCCATTCTTTGAAGCATCCGTATACACCTCAAAGTTCTCACTCCCTTCAAGCAATGCTAAGATTGGAGCTGTGGTCAAACGCTCCTTTAATGTTTGGAACGCCGTCTCACAACTTTCATCCCAGCAAAACCTTTTCTCTTTCCTCATCAAAGCTGTCATAGGTCTAGAAATCTTGGAGAAATCTTTCACGAACCGTCGATAATATCCTGCTAAACCCAAAAAACTCCTGATCTCAGCCACATTCTTTGGTGCTTCCCACTTGGTAACTGCTTCAATCTTCGCAGGATTCACAGCTATCCCATTCTTTGAAATTACATGCCCAAGAAAAGCTACTTCCTCCAACCTGAACTCACACTTGGACAACTTTGCATACAACTCATGTTCCCTCAAGGTTTGCAACACCATCCTCAAATGCTGCTCATGCTTCTCCTTAGTCTTAGAAAAGACTAAGATGTCATCTATGAAAACCACCACAAACTTATCCAAGAACTGACTAAAGATCTGGTTCATCAAATCCATAAACACAGATAGTGTATTAGATAACCCAAACGGCATTACCACATACTCATAACGGCCATACCTCGACGTGAAAGCTGTCTTTGGTATGTCCTCCTCTCTAATCTTCACCTGATGGTAAACCGACCTCAAATAAATCTTAGAAAAGACTACTGATATCAAACAAATCATCTATCCTTGGCAAAGGATACTTGTTCTTCACCGTTACTCTGTTCAGCTCTCTGTAGTCTATGCACAACCTCAGGCTCTCATCTTTCTTTTTCACAAACAGAACTGGTGCTCCCCATGGTGACACACTAGGTCTAATGTATCCCCTCTCAATCAGATCATCTAACTGCTTCCTTAGCTCCTCCAACTCCTTAGGACCCATACGGTACGGTGCCTTAGAGATTGGCCCCATCCCCGGTTTCAGCTCAACACTGAAATCTATCTCCCTCTTTGGTGGCAACCCCAGAATCTCCTCTGGAAAGACATCTGGAAACTCTCCCACAAATGGTATCTGCTCAACTGTCAGACTCTCCACTCTGTGATCCCTCACATGACACAAGATTAACGGGCACCCCTTCCTCAGATAGGACTTTAAGGTCACTGCTGCAATCAACTTAACTTTGGGTTTGACAACAAACCCACGATAAGATACACTAATCCCCTTAGGACCTCTCAGAGAAACTTTCTTTTGATGACAATCTATCTTAGGTTTGTACTTTCCCAACCAATCCATCCCGACTATCATCTCAAAACCGTCTAAAGGAAATTCCAACAAATCTACAGGTAGATCAACTTGCCCAACTATCATGGACACACCTCTATACAACCTCCCACAAGATACAGACTCCCCCGAAGGTATAAAAACTTCCTCTCTTACAGACTCATACTCACTCAAACCCAAACTTTTAACATGACTCGATGATACAAACGATTGTGACGCTCCCGAATCAAACAAAACAAAGGTATAAACACCATTAACAAGAAATGTACCGGTGATAACGTGAGCATCATCTTCAGCTGCTTTCTTATCCATCATAAACGACTTGCACATCGGTCTTCCTCGCCCACCTCCCGGACAAGATTAGTTTGAGGTAGCCGGTTTAGCACCCGGCCCCTGGTTGTTGTTGCTGTTCGTAGCTGGTCTCTGATAAGAATTAACGCCATTACGGTTACCTCTACCGTTGTTGTTCTGACCTCCCCTGTTGTTCTATGACCCAGCCGGTCTTTTACTAGCATAACTCTGTGTAGGACTTTGTGAAAAGCTTCCCTGTGACGGTCTCTAGAAACCCCCACTCATCGCACTGGTGCACTCATGTCTCTTGTGGCCCATACTGCCACAGTTGAAACAGGTCATACCCCACCTACCACCACTACAACCACGGCCTCGCCCGTATGAAGCCCCAGCACTGAACCTCGAGCCCGATGAATATTCTCTCACCTGATTATGGTTATTCTTCTTATAGCTAGATTGACCACCCCCTTCACTTTCAGCTTTCCTCTTCTTAGTACCCCTCTCTTTGGTCATCTCAACCAACCTCTCAGCCCTCCCAACTCGCTCATAAACTTCCTTTACATCTGTAAGGACTCCCACCGGTAGCTTCTCCATGATCTTGGGGGTCAGCCTCTTTTCAAACCTCAAAGCTAAGTTGTCTTCACTCAGCCCCATATCCTGAGCATATCTGGACTTCTCATTAAACTGGCGGTAGTAATCAGCTACCGTCATATTGGATGTCATCTTAAACTCATCAAACTCTTCCCTCGGCTTACTCCTCACATGTTCCGGCACAAACTCACGCCTCATCGCTTTCCTGAACTCATCCCAAAGTATTGCAGGTAGCCCCAGCTGCTTCATGTACATCTCCCTAACATTCCCCTTAACCTTATCCCACCACTCACCAGCCGCTTCCCTTAGGTAGAACGCAGCCTATTCCACCTTCAACTCCTCCGGGCAATGAACTAACTCAAGAATGTTCTCCATCTCTCTGTGCCAATTATCTAGCAGAATTGGCGCCCCCGTACCCTTACACTCCTTAGGGTTGAAACTAGCTATGTGAATGCTGATTTTGGCGTGATCAACATCCTTATCCTTTCCCACTCGTTTCAAGGCATCCGTAAGAGCATCCTGGTGCTCCAACATCTTCACTATATCATCAACTGTCATACTCTCAGCTCTAGCATACAAGGCGTTTCTTTTTGGCGGCATCTTGGAACTATATAAGAGAAAGGTAAACATAAACACTCATACCATAACCCAAAATATGCATACGACCTGTATAAAACCCACTCGATCGAGCCCCTCAACCCACTCAATCGAGTTGAGGCCACTCGATTGAGTCACCCCTCTTACTCGATCGAGTGCCTCGACTCCAGAATCTGACCAGAAACTTTTCTAACACATACTCGATCGAGCCTCTAACCCACTCGATCGAGCTGACCCCACTCGATCGAGTGCCCCTACTTACTCGATCGAGTGCCCAAAATCTCGCTTCTGCCCAGAAAACGTAAACTACACACTCGATCGAGTCAGACCCACTCGATCGAGCCATGCTGACTCGTAAACACTACCCGCATGTTCATCTTACTTTCCCAATATTATATACAACTTCTATACTTTCAACATAACAACAACAACTATGCATGAATATATACGCAACTCTTTATATACTCAATAAAACAACTTCACTTCCGTATTTCTAACATGCTACATTATAAGTCAATCAACGTGCTTCATTCATCCAACATACAAATCACATATCTATCAATTTTCATTCCATATCTCTTATTCTCCACATTCACATATCTACCAATTCACATCACATGTTACTATATAAACACTCAAGCAAGAAGACAACACATACGATCCCAACACGTACTCCATGTGACCGGTTCAAAATTATAGGGCGTGTTCGCGACTTTAGGACGGCTCCCAAGCCTTTGCATTAGCTCCTACAACCTCTACCCTGGGTTCATTTTAATTTGACTCCCTATGTTCATTAGATTCATTGGTTACAAGTTTCAGGATCGTCGCTCTGATACCACTTTATGACACCCCCATACTCCAAGTGCCTTACCAGTATCACTCAGGTATAGGAACGTCACCATCTCGGTTACCCGAGGCAATGATAATCATAAGACAATAAAGAGACGTACTTTATAAGTAAATATAATTTAAGTGATTACATGCCTCAAACCAAAACTGTCAAATGAAATACAACCAATCCAAAACTGTCTACTAATAAAACTGAACAACTACAGGACATCGTCTGACACAGCGGAAGACTCTTCTAACTGCAAGTGATGACTCGTCCCAGCTAGCCCATATGCATCATATCGAACCTGCTCAATAATTGCTCACCATCCCCGAATGGATTACCACAGTTTTTAAAACATTAAACGGGGTTAGTACTAATTACACAATTAAAGTCACACTGAAGCAATCCTACAAACAGCTCACACACAATCCCAGTCTCCATCTCCAATCACCTCATAACTGACTACACACTAAAGTGTGTAGCCCTGCCAGAGTACCCATCGCAACAGATACTCCTCACCACCAGTGGGGGACCGCAGCCGTTCCCACCTAAGTCTCGCTCATCTCCATTGAGCGATAAACTCATGTTCATTAATGTGCACATCTCTTATGTGGCGGGTTCCACAGAAGGCGAATCAAGAGCGTGAAGCCACTCCCGCAAGTGACTCCAGTCAGCCAGGGACGCACCCCGAAGATCACAGACAGTTATATACAACAACAATCAACAGTATAAGCCTACAACCGTCAAGATCACCAACAATGTAATTAATCAACAACTACAGCACAATCACCACACACATCATGTAACTAATACTAAGTAGGGAAAACCCTACCTGGAAAGCAATCACAAACTCAGACGATCTAAGCAGCTACTCATAATCTCTCCTCAACAAAGCCTCCTCCTATACATACATACATACATACATCTAATTACTGCCTTAACCATATGATCATAAAAACCCCCAAATCCCAAAATTAGGGTTTAACCAACATTAACCAAATACTATGAAAATGATATGTAAAACTTACCCACGACGCAAGGATCACAACGGTACAAAGAACAAAGGAAACCGACACCTCTAGCTCCGGGATTTGCTAATAATGCGGAAGAACAAGGCAACATAACTTGAAATCTCTCTTAACAGTGAATTAGGTTTTGTAAAAGTGTTTAAAGAAGATGATGAAACTTATTATATATTAATCCGCATTATTAAAAAAACCCGTCAAATAACACCCGTAACCCGACTTACTCGATCTAGTAAGGCACTTACTCGATTGAGTGCCACTTACTCGATCGAGTGCCACTAACTTGATCAAGTGCCAAGCTTACTCGATCGAGTAGCCTACATGCAGAGTACTGTTTTCACATTAAACCATACTTACTCGACAGAGTAAGCCCCACTCGATAGAGTACCCAAAGACTCGTAAGACCGCAGTATTATTGAGAAGTGCACATTAATGACTTGAGTTTGGAGGGACTCGTGTGGTTGAGACACGACGTATGGCAGGGATCCAGTTGGCTTCCGGACACGGTACGTCTGGGCGTGTCCCAGTACCTATTTGTTGTTGTTGGTATATCTGGGCGTATCCCGGTACCAATGTGGTTGTCGGTATGTCTGAGCGTGTCCCGGTACCGTGGTGGTTGTGGGTACTTCTGGGCGTGTCCCGATACCGGTGTGGTGGCCGTTTGATAGTGTCTCATTCATGTGATAGTCATGCTGCATACTCACACACTTTGAGTTGTGTCACACATTATTTATTTATTGAAACTGACATTTGTATGTATGTGTAATTGTCACCTATTTCCGAAGTGGCCTCTGTCGATCCATATGATATTTCCAATCATATGGGGAGCAGGGTGAGTACATGTTTTGCTTGTTGACATGAACAGGATTCGGGCCGCGCTACGGACTTTGGAGTCGAGAACTTAGCCACTAGGTGGATGATATAGTCATAGACGAGTCATTCATCGTTTACGTTTATAGTTTGTAATCACTAAACTTAACTTATTTATTTATAATAAATGTTTTTGATTGTATCTCCGATTTACCACCTCGGGAAACTGAGATGACAGCTTCTCCCAATTACCTTGACCGGGTACGAAGGAGGTGTTACAACGTCTCTTTTCATATAAGTTTAGTCAAAAGTGTGTAGGAGTTTTAAAAGAAACTTTTATTAAGCTTAAATTTTTAAATAAACACCTAATTCACCCCCTCTTCCTCTTAGGTGCTCTCGTGCTTGACTCTTTACATAGAGCTGAAACCATGGAACACCTCTTTTTTAGTGTGACTATAGTAAAAGGTGATTAACCTTGTGGGTTAATGGATTGGGGTTTCCATACCTGTAATGCTACGGTTTTATGAGTCTTTGGGTACTCTATCGAGTGCGGTTTACTCTGTCGAGTAAGTATGTTTTTATACGAAACAGTAGTCTATCTGATGGGTACTCGATCGAGTATGTGTGGCACTCGATCGAGTAAGCGGCACTCGATCGAGTAGGTTACTTACTCGATTGAGTAAGTTGGTCTTACGGATTGTTTTAGCCGGGTTTCTTTAATAACGCGTGATTAGTATAAAAGGTTTCCGTCACCTTTCTTAATCAGTTTTCACTATTCTAAAATCTTTCAAGAGAGAAAAAGAGTTACGTTGTTCTCCTTCTTCGCGTTGTTAGCAAATCCCAAAGGCTAAGGGGTCGGATCGTCGTGTTCTTTACGCCGTTGAGTTCGTCGTGTCAAGGGTAAGATCCTTGTATAGTTTTTATGTTATTTCATTGAGTTTGGTTAAAACCCTAATTGGGTAGATTTGGGGGTTTTTGGGTGATTTATATGTATGTGGTAGTAATTAAATGTATACATGTTATAGGAGGAGGATTCGTAGAGGAGAATTCTGATTAGCTGCTAGATCATCTGTGGTGATTGCTGTTCCAGGTAGGTTTCCCTACTCAGTATTGGCTACATAGTTGTTGGTGATTGTTGTTGTGATTGTTGAATAATTATAATGTTGGATTGGTTTTGGTTTTGGTGGTTGATAGTATATTATTGATTGATTGTGTAATTGTCTTTGTTCTTCGGGGCTCGTCCCTGGCTGAGTGGAGTCACTTGCGGGAGTGGCTTCACACCTTTGATTCTCTCTCTGTGGAACCCGTCACAGAGGGGATGTGCACATTAATGAACTTGGGTTTATCGCTCGATGGAGATGAGCGGGGATTTGGTGGGTACGGCTACGGTCCCCCACTGGCGGCGTGGAGTACTTGTTGCGATGGGTACTCTGGCAGGGCTACACACTTTAGTGTGTAGTCAGTTATGTGGAGATTGGAGATGGAGACTGGAGATTATTTGAGCTGTTTGGATTGTTTGTGTTTCTGTTTCATTGTGGCATTTGTTTATGTAATCAGTACTGACCTCGTTTAAATGTTTTAAAAACTGTGGTGATCCATTCGGGGGTGGTGAGCAGTTATTGAGCAGGTATGTTTGATGCGCATGGGATAGCTGGGTTGAGTCATCACGAGCTGCTTAGAAGTCTTCCGCTGTGTCGAACTTTGTTCTTAGCTAGTTGGTTTAACATTTAAGGACCTTTGTATTTTCTTTTATCAGTTTTGGTTTTGGTTGTATCGCTTTAAACTTTATTATTATTATTAAAGTACGTTTCGTTATTGTCTATTTGATTATCATTGCCTCGAGTAACCGAGATGGTAGCATTCTCAAGCCTTAAGTGGTCCTGGTAAATCACTTGGAGTATGAGGGTGTTATAAACTGGTATCAGAGCAACGATCCTGAAACCTATAACCAATGAATCTAATGAACTTAGGGAGTCTAACTAAAATGAACTCGGGTAGGAGTTGTAGGAGCTAATGCAAAGACTTGGGAGACGTCCTATAGTCGCGAACTCGCCCTACAATTTTGAACCGGTCACATGGGGTATGTGTCGGGATCGTTATGTGCTTATCGTGTGCTTTGTGTATCTATATAGTAGTATGTTGTGTGAATTGATGGATGCATGTAGGTGGAGGATGAGAGATCTGAGTTGAAAGATGATGATGACGTGAATTGTATGTTAGTTGATTATAAAGCATGAAAGTATAATGATTGATATATATATATATATATATATATAATGTGGCATGTTAGAATTATGAAAGGAAAATTGTTTTGTTTATGTGTATAAAGCAATGCGTAGGTATATATGTTGTTGTTGTCGTTTTGTGTAAGAGTATAGAAAGTTGGGAATGTGAATTGAACATGTGTTGGGGTGAATATGTTGAAACAATATGGTGGATAAATATGTGGTATGATGGATGAATTGGTGGAAAAAGATGAATAATCGTTGTATGATAATATGATTTCTGATAAAGCATGTTGTATGATGGAAGAGATTTTATAATGTTGTTATGCTAGTAACATGTGAATAGGAGACTTGGTGTTATATATTTGTGATTTTGTTTGCGTAAAGTTATAGAATAAAAACATGTAGGTAATACATGATTTGTAAGTTGAATGTTATATGAGCACGATAGATGTTATTGTTTGGCTTTTGGTAAGCAGTAACATGTGGTTATGGATAGTGGTTTTACAAGCATCGAGTCGATTTTGTTCACCTCATTGATGTTTAAGTTGTTTGAAAGAGAAAATCAAATAGTTATGTCGTCTGATTACAGCAAAGTTGTCTTTAAAATGTTATAACTTGAGATGTATATATGATTTTGATGTGATTACAATTGGAGGTGATAGCTTGTTCTTTACGATTCTAACGATAGGTCACACGCCTGAAACGACCAAGAAACGAGTGATTTATGACCGTTTTACGAAAATTGGACAGTGCTGAGAAATGCATAGGGTACTCGATCAAGTGCACCTCTTGTTACTCGATCGAGGCACCCTTACTCGATCGAGTAGCCCTGGTAATTTGTTATACGTGTCTCTGACTTTCACCTATTCGATCGAGTAGGCTATTCACTCGATCGAGTGGCCTGTACTCGATCTAATGACCCTGTTTTGAGTCATATGCTTACCTTTTGACTTCGTTGCATATTATGTTTAATTCAAAGGTGTTATATTGTTTCTTTATGCATTGTTTTACGTATGTATTGGTTCTGATACGTGTAAGTTACTCAATCTTATGATGTAAGGAGTGGCACCTGTGGTGAGTATGAGTTTGGTGGGAGGACATGAGTTATATGTGGTTGTGATTGATAGTGGAAAAAGAAAAAGGAAGATCGTTATGGCTTAATTGAGACATAGAGCATGTTTTCTGAGATGAGATGAGTGATATGATTGTATGTTGAGTAATGTAAAATTAAATGAATATGGACAAGGGATGATGTGAGTCTAAGGAACGTGAGAATGAAAAGATTGAAAGTAAGGATGTGGATAGTGGCAACTTGAGATGTGTAAATAAATATGGAGGGAGATGGTTAGGAGTCGTGTGGGTTAAGAATATATGTAGTGAAAGTTCGTCTTAAAGGGGTTGAGAAGAGTGGTATATAGTGAACTTTATGGAGACCTGTTGCGACGTGGATTTGCAGATAATGAGTGAGTTTGGGAATTTGCATTATCAAGAGGTGAAACTAATGTGTGATTTTCTTGGGCAAGTAACGTTATGAAATGAGTTTTGGAAAAAAAAAGGTGATTGGAGATCAGTGTGAGTGATAGCATGAAATGGTCTGTACTAATTGGTGATAACTGTGAGTGATGACATGATAAGAGAAGATCTATAGTAAGAAAGAGTGAGATGATATTGACATGAAATAATGGGATTTGAGTTTTGGAGCAATGAGAAGGTAACCGGAGCACTAAAGAGTTAGGTAGAAGGAATAAGGAGTTGAACCATTAATTGGTATTGTTGAGTGTAAAGAGATAAGAAGGATAACAGTAAGCTGAGAAAGATGTCGATCAGAGTTATGTGATATAGAAGTCAGGAATCGTCCAGATGTATGATACTATCATGAGGGTGTTAGTTAATGGTTATATAGGAGTTTCAGGACAATATGATTAGTCATGAGTTTCGGGGAATTAAGGAAAGTAAGAAGCCGGGTAAAGAATTTACACAATATGAGATCTTGGTGGTGAGTTGGGTGACGATGCAATTAAGGATGGAATTGGGAATAGTGTTGAGGTAATTTTTGTTGATGGATTTGATGTTCGTTATTTGGGATGTTAACCAAAGATAGGAAAGAAACCGTGATGTTTAGAAATGAGTGTAAAAGGTTTGTTATACGAGCAGTGGGGGTATTGTGGTGTTGTCACTAGTGGTTAAGGGTGATGATAGATAAGAAGGATACCAATTCTAAAGAGGTTGATTTTGTAGAGGCCGGATTGATATGCACGTTTGAGAGGAAGTATAAGATGTGGTTATATGAGACGGGTGCTAGTAGTTGAATATTAATGGTATGATTATACTTGGCAGGAGGTGATGGTATGCGAATAGGAGAATATATTATGAGGGGCATACGAGTTAAGCTCAGGCGAGAGGTAACCTTTATCAAGTGGTAACTTACGTGATCAGGATTGACTAGTTGGATGTGATTACGGGTCTATGATGTGTATAAATGTTTTTGTGAGGTTCTGACCTGACGAGAAATGGTTTGGTGTGATAGTTATAAAGTTGTTATATGAATGTTTTGTGATGTATGTTGGGTACGGTAAACTACTGGAATGATGTTCAAAAGTGATAGTTTGGGTGATCGAGCATGGCTAGCTAGTTATACTTGTATGTGTATTCATGATATATGTATATTCCGTGAAAAGGTATGTATGATATTTATGAGATTCTTGTCTGTTTATTCCATATAATATGTTGTGTTATAATTTCGTAAAGCAGTTTTGAGTAAGTTTTCTTGTCCGGAAAGTTATACCGAGTCGGTGTTTATGGGCATTGTATGTGGTTGTGATGTTTATCGATGTAGTTGTTGTGCATCGGGTGGTGATCCAGGCACGGTACTTCGTGTTGTGATGCGGGTATTCTCGCGCTGCGGTGCGGCTGTTGGTGGCAGTGTTGCGATGCCGTCACCGGCTGCGGTGGAGTAGGCAAGATGATTATGATACTAGTTTTCGAAAGTACATACCAGTTATACATAGATCGTTGTTTTGTTTGCTGCTGTTCCTTGTGAGTTTTAGTTGAACATATAGACTGTTGTTTTGTTTGTTGATGTTTCTTACCAGTTTCAGTTTGGGAATGAGGGTAGAGTATGATATAAAAGAGAGTTGCATATGTTTTCGTTGTTGTCTTGGTATAGTGATATTCTGTTGATGAGACACAATTGTGAGAGGTTGTTACAGTAATTTTGATCTTGTTCTAAGATGAGGCATTGGTAGACATAGTAATGGCAAGTGACTTGTGGAACATATGTTATACGGATCTGAAAGCTATAGATAGTTCATAATCTTTTGTTGAGACAGTGAGTATAAGGTGTTGGACATTAGTATCATGGTAAGTTGTGGATGAGTTTGTGGTAATAAAAGGGAGAACTTGAGGACCTAGTGTGAGTGTGTGTAATAATTGTAGATCGTGAGTTCTGGATATGGAGATAGGTGCATGTATAGAGGACTAGGTCATTTTGGCGGTAATAGGGAACATTTGAATTTTTGGTTAAGCTAAAGATTTTGTGGTATAGGTTAGGTGGTGTGCCGAGTGAATTGAGGTATGAGAACTGTTAGGTAAGAGAGCCTTGGATATAGGAATGGTGAGTGTTTAGATCATAGGCGGCTATCTTTGACATGTGGTGGTGATGAGGATAATGAGAAGATATAGCTAAGGATTTAGTATTAGTGAGTTACGAGGACGTAACACTTATCTTAAGAGGAGTAGGATGCTATAAAAGAGAGTTTGATGATTGTGCATGTTGTAGTATAATTGGAAGTAGAGTGTTGATGTAGCATAAAGGATGGATTTGTATTGTGGTTGACATTGTTAAAAAGGTCATGGCCGTGCTTGTAGTAGTTCGATGTTTAGGAATGGGAGAATATTTTGATAGTGTTGACAGTGGGATGATGATGTTATGAGTGTGAGTAAACTTCGAGGACGAATTGAAGTTCCTTTTAAGGGTGGTAGAATGCAACATTCCGTTTGATGCCTATGAGTGTCTTGAGATTGGATTTTCTAGAGGATAATATGTTAGTAAAACGGAGCTAGCGGCATTTATCGTTGGTAGTTGGTAGTGCATGGAGTTAGTGTCGAGAGAGAGGCTGTGATGTGGTGGATACGATATCGTGAGTCATGTTGTGGAGGTAGACATAGTTGGTGGAGTTGGTGTTAAGAGTTCATGTTTTATAGGTTGGGGTTTCGTTTTGAGTTCTTAGTTGCGTTGTTGTGTCTTAGTCGAGTTAGTATGTTTGTTTTGAGTATGGGTTGAACATCGGGGACGAAGTTCTTTTTAAGGAGGGAAGACTGTAATACTACGGTTTTATGAGTCTTTGGGTACTATATCGAGTGGGGCTTACTCTGTTGAGTAAGTATGTTTTTATACGAAACAGTAGTCTGTCCGATGGGTACTGTAACACCCCAAGTTATTGAGTGTAAGGTTGTCCCACATCGGGGAATTGAGGAGGTTGTGATATGTTTATAAGGGATTCCACCCACCACTTAGTAACAAGGCCTTGTACTTTTGAGCTTAAGTGAGGACAGGTAATGGGCCCAAAGGTACATATCCCATCTTATTGGGTTGTGTTACGACCGTGGTGGGTCGGGTTGTTATAAATGGTATCAGAGCGACCTTGCGACCGTGTGGTGAGCCCGTGGTCGGGAGTACCCGGGTCACACACCTAGTGGGGGAGGATTCTGGGCTTGGCTGCGGTCAAGTTGGAGGCACAACGAGGACGTTGTGTTCTTTAAGTGGGGGAGATTGTAACACCCCAAGTTATCGAGAGTAAGGTTGTCCCACATCGGGGAATTGAGGAGGTTGTGATATGTTTATAAGGGATTCCACCCACCACTTAGTAACAAGGCCTTGTACTTTTGGGCTTAAGTGATAACAAGTAATGGGCCCAAAGGTGCATATCCCATCTTATTGGGTTGTGTTACGACCGTGGTGGGTCGGGTTGTTATAGGTACTCGATCGAGTATGTGTGGCACTCGATCGAGTAAGCGGCACTCGATCGAGTAGGTTACTTACTCGATCGAGTAAGTTGGTCTTACGGGTTGTTTTAGCCGGGTTTTGTTAATAACGCGTGATTAGTATAAAAGGTTTCCGTCACCTTTCTTAATCAGTTTTCACTTTTCTAAAATCTTTCAAGAGAGAAAAAAAGTTACGTGGTTCTCCTTCTTCGCGTTGTTAGCAAATCTCAAAGGCTAAGGGGGTCGGATCGTCGTGTTCTTTACGCCGTTGAGTTCGTCGTGTCGAGGGTAAGATCCTTGTATAGTTTTTATGTTATTTCATTGAGTTTGGTTAAAACCCTAATTGGGTATATTTGGGGTGTTTTGGGTGATTTATATGTATGTGGTAGTAATTGAATGTATACATGTTATAGGAGGAGGATTCGTAGAGGAGAATTCTGATTAGCTGCTAGATCGTTTGTGGTGATTGTTGTTCCAGGTAGGGTTTCCCTACTCATTATTGGCTACATTGTTGTTGGTGATTGTTGTTGTGATTGTTGAATAATTATTGCGACAAGAGAGTTTGATGGTCATACAGGTTGCAATTGGAAGTTTGAGTGTTGGTATAGAATAAGGATGGATTTGTGTGTTGGTCGATTTTATTATAGGTTATGGCAGTGCTCGTAGTAGTATGAGGTTAGGAGTGTGAGTAAACTTTGATAGTGTTAACGGATTGTGTGATGATGTTTATGTGTGTGAGTAAACTTCGAGGACGAAGTTAGTTTTAAGGGTGGTAGAATGTAACATTCCGTTTTGATGGTTGATCTTGTCCGGTGGATTGTCTCGGTAATTGAGGATGTTAGTGAGCGTTATGAACTAAGATAGAGTTGGCAACATTTAGGTTGTGGGTATCCAATAATATTAGGGAGTTAGTATTGGGAGGCTATGCTATAGTTGAGACGATATCGTGAGCCATGTTGTGGAAGGAAGAGTGGTTGGTGGAGTTAGTGTTAGGGGTCCATGTTTTATAGGTTGGATTGGAACTTCGGGGACGAAGTTCTTTTTAAGGAGGGAAGACTGTAATACTACGGATTTCTTAGGCTTGTACTCGACCGAGTAGAGCTTACTCGGCCGAGTAGTGTAGGTTGTGTAATCTGTTGGGCTACTGCCGAGGAATACTCGGCCGAGTATGATGAATACTCGACCGAGTAGAGGATACTCGGCCGAGTATACTTTATACTTGGTCGAGTATCCGGTCTGGCGAATAATATTTTAGCGGTTTGATTCGGGAGTAATTAAGGATTATATATTCGATAATCAGTTTCTAAAACGTCATTTGCAAACCAAATCAAACCTACGACACTCTAATCACTCCCAAATCTCTCCTCTGTGTGTGTGGACATCGTAGCTATCGCATTAAATCTTTCATTCTTTCGCCGGTAAGTCTTTATCCCTATGTTGTTGATGATTAATTCTAGGGTTTGTCATTATTCATGAATTGGGGGAAATGGGGTTTTGCAGTTAGTGATTGGAATTATATGATTGTTGTTGTAGGTGACGATGTGGTAATTGTTATGCATTTGTATGGTTGATTGCATCGTAAGCGGATTGCGAAAAGGTAGGGTTTTCCCTACTCAGTACTGTTAATTGATTGAGATTGCATATGTTTTATAATTGTTGTTACCTGCTGATCATCGGAGGATGGGTGTTGTGGTGACGGTGCTGATGTGGTTGTGTTGTGACGGTTGTGGTGTTATGACAACTGTGATGCTGTGTGTGTGTGATTGTGGTGGAGTCATTTGCGGGAGTGGCTTCACACCCTAGTTCGCCCTCCGTGGAACCCGTCGCGGGAGGGGATGTGCACATTAAGGGACATGGATTGTTAGTCGCTCGTTGATGAGCTGGACTAGGTGGGGATGGGCTGCGGTCACCCACTGGCGGCGAGGATTACCTGTTACGATGGGTAATCTGGCAGGGCTACACACTTCGGTGTGTAGTCGATTCTTGTGTGTGAGATCGGAGACCGGGGATGGAGGATGATCACCTGGTTGTATTGTTTGTTGTCTTATATTGATTGAGTAGTAATCGACCCCGTGTTGTTGTTTGTAAAACTGCGGTGATCCATTCGGGGATGGTGAGAGTGTGACAGTAATGAGATGTTAGCTATGGGACAGTCATGGGGAGTCATCACGTCAAGTCTAGCTTCCGTTGTTATGAGTTTAAATGTCTTAGATTTCATTTGTTTTGAGACCTTGTACTTTTATTTTGAGTTGGTCTGAGATAATGTAATCGCTAACTCTTTATACTTTAATAGATGTGTTTGTGGATTGTTACTTTTGATATATACTTATCTCGGGTAACCGAGATGGTAACAGCCTTTCATGCTAGGGTAGTCCTTGGTAAGGTACCTTGGTATGAGGGGGTGTTGCAATTATAATGTTGGATTGGTTTTGGTGGTTGATATTATATTGTTGATTGATTGTGTAACTGTCTGTGTTCTTCGGGGCGCGTCCCTGGATGAGTGGAGTCACTTGCGGGAGTGGCTTCACGCCCTTGATTCGCCCTCTGTGAAACCCGTCACAAAGGGGATGTGCACATTAATGAACTTGGGTTTATCGCTCGATGGAGATGAGCGGGGATTTGGTGGGTACAGCTGCGGTCCCCCACTGGCGGCATGGAGTACTTGTTGCAATGGGTACTCTGGCAGGGCTACATACTTTAGTGTGTAGTCAGTTGTGTGGAGATTGGAGATGGAGACTGGAGATTGTTTGAGCTGTTTGGACTGTTTGTGTTTCTGTTTCATTGTGGCATTTGTTTATGTAATCAGTACTGGCCCCGTTTAAATGTTTTAAAAACTGTGGTGATCCATTCGGGGGTGGTGAGCAGTTATTGAGAAGGTATGTTTGATGCGCATGGGATAGCTGGGTTGAGTTATCACGAGCTGCTTAGAAGTCTTCCGCTGTGTCGAACTTTGTTCTTAGCTAGTTGGTTTTAACATTTGAGGACCTTTGTATTTTCTTTTATCAGTTTTGGTTTTGGTTGTATCGCTTTAAACTTTATTATTATTAAAGTACGTTTCGTTATTGTCTATTTGATTATCATTGCCTCGGGTAACCGAGATGGTAGCATTCTCATGCCTTAAGTGGTCTTGGTAAGGCACTTGGAGTATGGGGGTGTTACAATACTAACGCATGCAATACTCGACTGGAGTCTGAGAAGGAGGGGGACAAAAACAAAGGTAGATCTGATTTTTGCAGTGATCAATGCCTGTATCTACCATGTCTGGAGTTAAAGAAACATGAGTAAGTATGACCTTACTCTAACTTGCCCTTGAAAGATTGCTTCCACCATGGAGGAAGATTTGAATATTAGATTAAGGGGTACTATAAAACGGCACTGAAAACATATATGATTTGGATTTGGAGGCTTATTGGCAGTGATTGAATGATGGGTGGAGAAGACTAAGGTGACTATCGGGCTTCTTTGAGTTTGAGAGATGGAAATAGTATCGCTTTTGTTGGATGAGGAAGAAAGATAGGGTTCTATCTTTTTTGTTGGTTTTATGTAAGGTATAGTGTTTGGGCCAAGTTTGGTGAGCCCATTGTTTGTTTTGCGTTGGACAGTTGTCTAGCTACCGATGTAATGGCTCTGATCTCCTTTTTATGGTCAACTATCTCTTTTTTTTTTATATATAATATACTTACATTTTATATAAAAAAAAAGAAACACAATTGAGGTAATTTAGTTATGGACCAATCGAAAATTTCAAAAGCGTAACGCTCATATGGTTTCTACTTTCTATAACTAAATAACCTACTAACTAGGTTTGTGACCTGTGAAAATCAGGGGTTTATCTGTTTTAGTTTTGTTATATTATAATATTGTTAAGCTTTGTCCGAGCAATTAGTTAATCCATTTAAAAAGATATAGAGTTTTGAAATACATAAAAGTTAGTTAGTTAGTTAATGGCTTATTTCTTTGGCAATTTTGGTTTATTTGCAAAACTATATATTGTACTTTAATTGTTATTTTGATTAATATACTAATAACATGTTGTTTTTAAAAACAAAATACCTTCAATGAATCCATTCATTCATGACACCCATGTGGAAACCCGTTCAACAAATTCATGAGTAACCCAACCAATTGATCAACATCTGAGCAACATGCCCTAATCAAATAGGTAATGTAAATTGTAAATTGTAAATTATAAATAAGAGGTTAAACTTAGTTCATATGATTTGTATGTTACTAAAATTGTTGAAACTACTCATACCTTACCGGCTATCGCGTCTTCACTTCTAATCTTTTAATTGCTTTGGTTTCTACTTACATTGAAACGCATGTGAGATGAGAGTTATTTTAACTTGGTATAAATGTGAACGTATCAACAGTCATTCGACGAAACATAAATAATAAATAAACGAAATTAAATTTTACATTATTGATCCTATAATTATAAATTATTTGCCTTCAAAACCTCGGGAACATGGGTCAATGAAAATGAACAAAATTAATTTCAAAGTTTCTGAAATACTAATTTATTTTATGAAACTGAAAACAATTAGTCATTCACATTCATGTTGTCAATCTTGTTGTCAGTTCATAATATATTATTGAGTGAAATGGAGAGAGTATTTGTTTAAGCAATTCTAGTATTTCTCTTATTCATATCGTCATGTTTCTCCAATGAACCATCCCTACCAAAAAAAAAACCATTGAGTGATTAATAACAAACAAAATGCTGGAATTTGATTTATGTAATATTAACCTTATCATTATTAATTTAAGTTTTCTCTTAAATATGAAATAAATAGGGCATTAAATCATAAAGATGTAAGTCTATTTACCTTTGAATAACACAATTCCACAAATCTTGATAGCCCATAAATGAGAACAAAACAACGTATATGTGAAGATTAATAATGTGTATTTGCTCAAAATATTCTAACAATAAACGTCGAAATTTAAAATTTAGTATGAATTTTGATTTTTAATTGTTGTTTAATTTATCTAAAAAATTAAAAGGCTAAAGTTTAATGTTTGTTATGCTATTTGCATTTAATGTTTCAATTTTTTTTTCTTTTTTTTTTTAAATAAGAAATAATGATGTGATTTGCTAGGATTTTAATGGTGAAATGAGATACTTTTGGCTTGCCTTTTTATTTTATTTATAGATTTATAGATAAATGAATAAATCAATGCCATATAATAAAGTGATAATCCACGTCGCATTAATTCGCCATGTTACATTAAAAATTGTCATGTTACAATTAAACTTGCCATATCACATTTTTTAGGTTATCCTTTTAATAAAGATTTTATAGATTACTTTTCAATTTTTCAACTACGCCTATAATTTTGTAAACACTAATAGTTAATGTTAATTTGTAAACACTAAGGGGGCGTTTGGTTGGGGGGAATAAGGAAAGGGAAAGAGAATAAAAATGGTTGATTCCTTTTGTTGTTGTTTGTTTGACACAAAGAAAGGGTAACCCATACCCCCCCTTACCCCCAAAACCATTCTCATCCATACCCCTCCCCCCCTTGGGTAAGCTCATAACCCCATAATCCCTTCTTCGTCCTACTCCCTATTTCCACCACTCCCACCAACACCCACCACACCCTCTCACACCGTCAACCACTGCCACCTACACCTTACACCCACCACACCGACACAACCACCACCAGCGACGCCGCCTGTCCACGCTACCCCATATCCTCATCCACTAAACACCACACCAACACCTTCAGTAACTCTCCCACCCCACCAACCACCACCAACACCTTCCTCGGCCACACCACTGCAACCGCCCGACGCCGCCACACCGGATCCGGTGTTTTAAGGGGGGTGGGGAGGGGTTTTCGAAGGGTTGTGGTGGATTTTTTAGAATGAATAAGGTGTTTGGGGTCGGGATTGTGGTGTTTGTTGAGGGCGTGAGGCGCGGTGATTAGGTTCGCCATGGGGTACCGTGAGGAAGATCGTCGGCGTCGGTACTTGTGGTGGTGTCGGTGTAGATAATGGGGGCAGGTGGTAGGTAATGGTGGTGGAGGTGGTGGATGTTGGCTTTTAATTCCCTTTCCCTCTAATTGTCAACCAAACACCCAAGTATAATATGGGTGATCCCATTCATTTCCCTCTCTTACCCTTTCTTGATTTCATTCTCTTACCCTTTCCCGTACCAAACGCCCCCTAATAGTTAATGTTAATTTTGTAGGGATTAAAAAACACTATTTTGTTGAGGGAAAGAAAAAGGAAATCTGAACGTTTAAATTTTTTTTTTTTTAAAAATGCGCATCCAGGGAATCGAACCCCGGTCAGTACCGTGGGAGGGTACTATGATACCACTACACTAGATGCGCTATGTTGTATGGTTAGTCGCTACGTAATATATATTCCTACAAACGCGAATATAGAGACCTATCAATCAAACATTAACAAATGGTTTCCAAAACTAAATTTTACAGTAGATTAAATCGCGTCTGGATCCTCTCCAGTGCTAAAAATAACTGGAGGGTCCAGTACCATAGTGAGATAAGGACACGTGGCATTGTTAAAAATCAAGGGTTGTGATTGCTTTACAATTAAAAGCTCACTTTGCTTTAGTTGTTCATCAACTCCTCACTCCTTCGTTATTACTCCATCAAAATTCACAATTTACAATGCTTCATAAATCTGAACAAAAAAATTAAAAATTACAATGCTTCATAAATTATATTCAGTGGGTGAAATCAACATTCAAGTATTTTTTACAATAATTCTATCTTCCTCATCAAACTAGCTTTGAACAACAATGGTGACCCAAGAACAAGTAGCATCACCACATCATGCCACCATTAAAACCACCCCCTAATGTCCACGGCAACCCATCGGACCGTCATCTTCACCGGACCAATTTCTCATCGTCAAAGTTGTTGTGACCGTCGCCCTTTTAGCATCACCACCGCCTCGAGCTTAATGGTCGTTTGTTCTATAATCGCCGGCCATGCAAAGTTCAGTCGCCGTCAAAGTTATAATCAAACTCAGAAAAATTGGTGGGATTGAAGATGGTTCAGCGAGAAATCAGAAACCAATTGTAGCCGTCCATTTTTCTATTGTACATGCATTGCCGGATTCGTCACTACCGAATCAGAAGCCTAGCTTTCTTGTCGGAGGCGCCTTGAATTTCCACCTTATTTTGTTTCCTTGAAAGTTAAACTTGAAGAAATAATAGGGAGGAAATAATGGGGTGATACTTTTTCTCTTGATTGATGACTGATGAGTACAGGACTAGAGAGAGAAATAAAAGGAAGAAATAGAATAAATGATCTTGACCGTTGCTTGGTTTTCCTGTCCACTTGGCTCCAGATTAAATGGGTACTGGACCTCCAGTTCTTTTAAGGAACTGGAGAGGAGCTGGACTCGATTAAATCAACCAATTGACCTGCATTGGATTGGAAAACTAATGTTTGAATAGAGGATCAGTTATATCTGCATTTTTGCCATTTATATATAAAAAAAGCAATTAAATGTAAATGAATTTGTAGACGAATTTGTGATAATAGTATGTCATCAGCGGAAAAAATGTGCTAAAGGCCCATTAAACTTCAAAAAAAAAAAATCAATATATATATATAAAAGAGGCTTTTTTCAGGCAATTCTAGAGACTCCAAGTTTTTTAAAACACTCTAATTATAATAATAATATCGGATAAAAAAATAACAGAATTTTTAAATATTAATCTAAAAAATAACTTTTCTTTCATGGAAACTTTATCTCTTAAATTACCAATCACAAATTTTTTTTTATCTTTATATTATATTAGCCGAATTAATATAGTTTTCCATGGAAGTTTTATATTAGATTAACTTTTTAATATTTGTAACCGTATGAAAGGTAACATACATTGAAATCACTACTACCCTGCTAATCTCCTATTGACATTAAGAGTCAAGCATAAACCAAACTACTCTTCTTTAATAATCCGTGTATGTATATATAAGTTACGTATTAGGTTTTGTAAGTTGAATTATTCTTTTGTAAATCTCCCCTTCTCGGCTTCCCCTGTCATTGTTCTTATTATTATTGATTTGTTAATTTGCTCTTAATTAGTTTATTCCTAATTGATAATTGATTTGTTCATACTTGATACTCTAATATTTTAGCTTTCTTTTTAATTAGAAATGCCAATATATTGTTTTCTAAATCTAAATATTAATTTCCTAAATTGTTATTTTTTCAGGAAAGTCTGAATCGATCTTACATGGGGTACTCATCAACACAAATATGGTAGCTAACCAAACAATACATGCGAAGATTTCCTACAAGGTGATTTAAACTACCCTTATCTTTTCAAGATAAGTCTTATAAAATCAGAAAATTTGATCTAAATGTATAAAATTTAGGATTCTTACTAAAGGAGTCCCGATCCAAGATAGTCGTATATTTATTTTGTAATTAATGCAATTCAATTCCGTTTATACTTTTTAGTTTTTGCATAAATACTCGCAATTATACGTGATAAGCTAAGCTTTTAATTTATGATTATGTTATCTTTCGATTTTACAGGAAGCAAGACTATTGAAAACTTGCTATATGAATTATCTACATAAATTTAGCATTGAACTAAGCTAATCATTGATTTTTTTTCGAATTCGTATAAAAATTGTACTTTCCATTCAAAGACAGTCCATATAGATGCATCAAAGACCTTTTTCACCTTGCCATTATCTTTGGTTATGGTTAGAGCTCTAATGAAATAATCCTTGAATTAAATAATGATACTACTTAATATAAAGGCTAATATTATTAAGGGTATTAAATCATATTATTAATTAACTATATACGTTTATTATGAGAGTGTGAGATCGCCTCACATGAAAATATCTTGACAAAATATAAAATATACCAACGATTAACGAAAACAAAAGAAATAAAAATCTCAAACATAAGTACATGATATCATGAAGATTATGTACACCAAGTCGATCATTCTTTTCAAAACATATGATTTTGACTCATAGTACAATAATAATCTCAACCCAATGACCATAATCTCAACCTAATTGTTCAAGCTTAATCGATGTATTAGAAATATATGTGCACAACTTAGTCAGCTTACTTAATGATTTTGTGATATTGGAAAAAAAAAATATCACAATTTCAATTGTAATAGGATTGTAATAATTCACGTAATTAGAAACAAACAACCATGAAAACTCTATTAGTCTATTTAGAGGACTTGAGGAAATAATGTTATGCATGCGTACATACAACCAGTAAGGATCCTCTGTCTCATTTGGTGAAGTGGGACAGTTTACTGACATACAATAAAATAAATAATGCAAGAGTATCATTGAGATTGTAAAAGTTAAAATAATTATTTAATTTTTTATTTTATTTTAAAATAGTGAGATGTAGTTTTCTAAAAGGTTTTGACGGCTCAAATATTACCCACATTGGTAGATAAAACAAATCATAGCTGGAATCAATCTTTTTCACGAGGAATAAAAATTATCTTCTTAGTTGGACTGGATTCGAGGTGTATCGATAGATAAAAAAGTTTTCTAAGCATTTGATAATATTGTGGACATAATAAACCCATTATCTACTTATATTAATTTTTTACAAACTCTTTAAAAATAGAACATTATTAGTTATCCGTGGATCGCACGGGCACAAAATCTACCGTTCTCACATTCAAGAACTTACATATTCTACCACTTCAGTTAAAAATAAAACATTATTTAGAAACCGTGCAACGCACGGGCACAAAATCTAGTATATACTAAAACAAGTTTTCCCATTCTGCTCTAACACATCCCACCTGTTTTATTATTTAAATATTTAATATATAGATGGATTCCATCAAAAGAAACTAATAATAATATCTGAAAACTAAACCACGCCTTTGTTTATTCTCCAAGAAATCCCGGCTTATATAAACCCAACACCCCATAACAATTCCATCACATCTTAAATCTTACAATTCTTACCCCCATAACAATTCCATGGCGCCAACACTACTAACCCCAGCAGAAGCCACCCTAGGGAGCCACCTGGCACGCCGACTAGTCGAAATCGGCGTGTCTGATGTGTTCTCAGTCCCAGGCGACTTTAACTTAACCCTCCTTGACCACCTCTTAGCCGAACCGGGTCTGAATCTAGTCGGGTGCTGTAACGAACTCAATGCCGGGTACGCAGCAGATGGGTATGCTAGGTCACGTGGTGTTGGCGCGTGTGTAGTTACATTCACTGTTGGTGGGTTGAGTGTGTTGAATGCTATTGCTGGAGCGTATAGTGAGAATCTTCCTGTTGTTTGTATTGTTGGTGGTCCTAATTCTAATGATTATGGGACTAATAGGGTTTTGCATCATACTATTGGTTTGTCCGATTTTTCTCAGGAGTTACGTTGCTTTCAGACCGTCACTTGTTACCAGGTACGTACCCGTTAACGAATTAATTAATGAATATACTGTGTGACCGTGATAAGTTTATTGTAAAACCGTCTAATTATTATGATTGTTTTATTTTAATAAAGGCCGTGGTGAATAATCTGGAGGATGCGCATGAGCAAATAGATAGAGCGATATCGACAGCATTGAAGGAGAGTAAACCGGTTTATATTAGTATAAGCTGTAATTTACCTGCGATTCCTCACCCTACTTTTAGCCGTGAGCCTGTTCCTTTTTCTATCTCTCCCAGGTCATTTTCTATTTTTGGTTTCCTTTTATGTTTCAATTAATTTGATGTCATCTATTTTTATTTAGAGCCTCACGTAATAGTCTCCGTATCACCCGCTCACAATAGGGTTGGATGATACCATTTAATAAAACTATAAAATAATCATTGATGGAATGTTAAATGTTAATTTAAGGAGATTATGGTCATAATCAGAATAATATCGATATTATTGAATAAGTTACTCCGTGTAAAATAATCGTAGTATTATATTACTATATTACTAATGTTAGATGGAAGATATTGTGATTATGTTTAGATGTTTTGAGTATTATAAGTTCGGATTAATGTAATCATTGAAAATACGAACAATTATCAATAATATAGAATTACCTTTATGAATTATGGCTTCTCTACTTCTATGATTCAACGTAATTTTTTTATTTATTTTTATCTACTGGAACATTTATAACCTGGTTGACTGCTATTGGAATTACATCCAGATGAATATATTACTACACTACCTTTTCTGCCATTAAATCTTAGAGTGTATGCTTTTGCTTGTTAGTTCCGACATGCGAAACGTCCTCATCTTTGTATCTATGTGTGTCAATCAAATAGGATGAGTAACCAGTTGGGGCTGGAGGCAGCTGTGGAAGCAGCAGCTGAGTTTCTGAACAAGGCCGTGAAGCCAGTGATGGTGGGTGGGCCGAAAATGCGTGTGGCAAAGGCAGGTAATGCTTTTGTTGAGTTAGCGGATGCAAGTGGATATGCAATGGCCGTGATGCCCTCAGCTAAAGGGCTAGTCCCGGAGCACCATCCCCACTTTATAGGCACTTACTGGGGAGCAGTGAGCACTTCTTTCTGTGCTGAGATAGTTGAATCTGCTGATGCCTATCTATTTGCCGGTCCAATATTCAATGACTATAGCTCAGTCGGGTACTCACTGCTTCTCAAGAGAGAAAAGGCGATTGTTGTCGAGCCTGATAGGGTAGTGATCGGGAATGGGCCTGCTTTTGGGTGTGTTCTGATGAAGGATTTCTTCAAGGGATTGGCTAAGAGGATACAAAAAAATACAACAGCTTTTGAGAACTATAGTAGAATATTTGTTCCTGATGGGCAGCTTCTTGAGTGTGACCCTAAACAACCTCTGAGAGTCAATGTTCTTTTCCAGCATATCCAGAAGATGCTGTCCAGTGACACTGCTGTCATTGCTGAGACCGGGGATTCTTGGTTTAACTGTCAAAAATTGAAGCTTCCCAAGGGTTGCGGATATGAGTTCCAAATGCAGTATGGATCAATTGGTTGGTCTGTTGGGGCTACTCTTGGTTATGCACAAGCTGTTCCTGATAAGCGAGTTCTTGCATTCATTGGAGATGGTAGTTTTCAGGTAACAAGTTTTTCCTGAAATGATTTCATATATAGATAGTGTAAGACTGACTGATTTTTATCATGATCGATCTTTATAGGTGACTGCCCAAGATATCTCGACTATGCTGCGAAATGGTCAGAAGACCATCATCTTCCTGATCAACAATGGTGGATACACCATTGAAGTTGAGATTCATGATGGTCCATACAACGTCATTAAGAATTGGAACTACACTGGTCTTGTCGATGCCATCCACAACGGAGAAGGAAATTGCTGGACAACCAAGGTAGGGCTTCAATTCTACAATCTAAATTGGTTTTTTCATCATTGTATATATTATGGGGTATCTCGCAATAATTGTATTGCGATACCATCTAATCTGAGAATCTGTTTTCCTCATATCTGACCGAGTCTTTGGGTTTGGCATCAAACAAACAGGTATTTTGTGAAGAGGAGCTGGTGAATGCTATTGAGACAGCTACTGGACCGAAGAAGGATTGCCTCTGCTTTATCGAGGTGATCGTGCACAAAGACGACACAAGCAAAGAGCTTCTTGAATGGGGATCCCGAGTTTCTGCTGCCAACAGCCGCCCCCCAAATCCTCAGTAACTCCATCCTTTAGCCTGATGACTGGAAATCTTTTCCGACATCCCCAGTAGTAGAAGACTTGAAAACTTTCTTTAGGGCACATGTTAGAAAAACCGTCATATTTTAATTAGCAATGACTTTGCTGTGCGCAGTTATTTTTAGTCGTGAACATATGTTGAAACTTGACATTTAAAGTTGAGATTTGTTGGGGCCAGTCTAATAATGTTGATATTTGTTTGTTTTTTTTTTTTAAACTTTCCGTGTCGGATTCGCACAGTAAGACACTAAGAAGGCCGGACTTGGAGAGGGCAATAGCTCAATTCAGTCCAGTTTTGGAAATTAAGTTCTAATCCCTGAACACCGAAGTTTGAAACCTCTGTGGTTGATGCGTGTCTCCGAATATTGCACTTTGTAGTTTCTGGTTGATCCATCTTACTCTTTATATGCTTGCTTGCAGCATTGTTACAGTGTTACTGGTACTCACCGCCTCACCGGAGTCACTTTACTGTGAGTTTGTGACTCATGTCTTGATTTTTCGTCTGTCGGCCACTTGGCATAGGCATTGGCAATTTGGCATTACAGTTACCTTCAAACTCCTCTGGTTTTCACCTTAACAAAACAAAAATAACCTGCTCGCTAGTCGCTACAAGCTGGAAGACTGTAACCTGTCTACGACACCTATGCTCACAGTCACTTAGTCAACTCTAACCCATTCTAGTAAAAATCCGATGTCCAATGTAATAAATCAAACGATAAGTCTTTGGATTTTTTAGAATGCAATTCTAAATAATGCTGTACAAGTAATAATCAATCAATATATCTATCTATATTTTTTTCGAGCGATTATAGAAACTCCAACGTTTATGAAATACTTTCGAGCAATTTTAAAATAATATATAAAAAACTTGGTAATTAGATTATTAGATATAGTATTGAATGAGGAGATAAAATTTTGTCAAGAAAAAAAAAGAGGAGATAAAGTAATCTATATATATTTATCTATCTATATTAATAAAGGAAGCTTTTTTCGAGCGATTACATAGAGTCCAACTTTTTAAAACTATCTAAATTAATTTTTTAATAAAAATATCTTTAGCTTGTGTTTACTTATTAGAAGATCGAGAAATATATTGAAGTTAATTTTTTTAATATACTGGTATTGGAGTTTGACAGCTAGATTAACTTTATCCGAAAGTGTTAGATGTTCATTATAATACTTCTGTTGTTGTGTATATGCAATCCATGAGATTCGTTTCTATCATGTACGTGTAGAGTAGTTATACATTGTCTATTTCTAATAGCTGATTCTTTTTTACTTTGATTTATTTATGTTACATTTCTCCATATTTTGCTATCTTATTACATGGGAATGATAACAAATGATTAGTTTGATTGATTTTTATGCTCATATTTGTTGGTTCTCTCATTTCAATATACTAGTTGTTTCTCCGCGCGCGTTGCGCGCGGAGATCCAAGACGCGTTTTGTTTTGTTGTCGAAGCTATCATGTTTACGTCTTATGTTAATTGCGGCCTCGTTAATGTAAAAATTTAAAATACTGATCTCTCGTACGCAATTCTCATAATCGAGTGAATGAGTATAAGAATTAACATTAATAATACATGGAGATTAACTTTGATGCACTTAATGTTGTTCATTGAATAGAGATATGAAATTTAAAACAATTGAACAATCAGTTAGTCTTGCTGAAGACGGGTCGGAGCAAGTGACGGGTAATGTCACTCACAAAACGGATAGGGGGGACAAGGTGAGGGCACCCCTATGTGCTTCCCTCTCTCCTCTATTTGGGTCATTTGTGAGAGGAAATGGTATCCGTCACTCCAAAGTGACGGATACGTGCCGTCTTCAATGAGATTTTGTGTTGAACAATTAGTTTTGTTGAATTTGGTGCATTTAAGGTAGGATGTTTCAAGTTGACCATTTCTCTCCGAATTCTTCAATTTAAGAGGGTGTTTCACATTGACCATGTCTCTTCAAAATCTTGAATTGAAGGTTATAAATAGCCATTTGAAAACTCAATACTTTTCGTAGAACTATTGTTGAGAATACTTTCCAAAAACTTGACATGGCATACCAATTTGGAGCTCCGTATACATGTATTATGACTAATGTGCCCGGGAGGACGTAGCATGGCGTATATGCTTCGCGTGATTTAATGGTTTATGAGAGGCGCGGAACCCCAATGCCTATCTCCGTCTCTTTTCAAACTATCAACCTTCGCGAGAGATGCAAGAGTAACACCTCCTGAACATGGAAATCAACCCTTTAAGAGCAATGTTTGAAAGGAAAATTAGTCATCGACTGATCAAGTATGATTTTTGATTTGCAGCGAAGTCCAAAGTCCTAGAAGTCAGAAAAGGATATAGGCATTTCAGCACTCCTAAATTTAGGATTCCCAAATAATAAAGTTTTTGCATATGAGCTCCAATTAAGGTAAGAAGAATCCGAATATAGATGGAGTGGTACATAAACGTACAACACATTTCTCCAACTATAACAATCAATATAAGTGACATGAAGTTTCTACTTAAGTTTAAAAAGTTCAACAACGGTAAGCTCATGAAACTCTCACAAATTTTATAATCTCATTAAAAGATCTGAAACAGGACAAGAACCCCCACAAATTTTAGCTATCCTTCTACATAATCTAGATTGTTAGTACATTAAGATGAACAACAATTATAAACTAATCTAGTCGATATAGCTAAGCAACAATTATATCGTTCATTTGTTTCCCATTTTCGTGTGGAACATCTCTCGTTCTGTGAGATTAACTTTAGTATTTTGTTAATATAGCTAAAGCTTGGTGGACAAAGACTCCTCGTTTAAAAATGTTTATGAGAGACAATAATCAATCCACATGTTAAAAGCAACTAAAATTTGCAAATATCAGCCAACTCTTGGTAGTTACTGAAGATGATTATAGGAGTGTTATTATATGATGATGCATTATTTTTGTTTTGAAAATGTTGAAAATAAATGATGCATTAACATTTTTGAAAATAGTTATCGCATTACAAATTGAGCTAACATTATTATTACATTTTGAGCTAACAGTAATAGAAGGTGAAATTAGGGAAATTAAAACATGGGTTTTGTAGATTTGGGGATGAAATCATATCAAATTAGAACCACAAATTACTTCTTTGTACTCCAATATGGTCTTAAATTAAAATCCACTTTTGCCCAAGCTAAGGCGAAAAAACATAATAGCTGTCTTATGATCAACTGAGTTGAAGTGATAGATGCTCAAGCAGGAGACTTAGGAGACTTGGGAGACAAAGCAAGCATCTAGAATCTAGATTATTACACAGTTCAGTTGCATAAGCTAAATTCATGTCCGCCAAAGTCCCTTATTAGAATATGTAGCTTTCACCTATTTCTATTAGCACAAGAACTTGGAGAAACACACATAATCAAACAACAAGGCACTGCAGCATGCATATGCTTATGCTCTGTACTCTGTATGTAACCGAAAGAATAGACAAGTTCTAAAGTCCCCTTTTCATCAACATCCAAAGCATGGCACGGATCACCTTTCCTTTCCTCAACTGATCCCCTCCTTTTACACAATGAACAAAACAACGGAAAGTCTATAAACAAATAATTCACAGATAACATGTATGTCAAATGCAATTATCCAATACTCTAGAATCAAAGCTTCATAGAGAAGACATCAAACAAACAAAAAATGAAGCGGCCGTGAGAAGCCAGATAACATCTAGATTGAGTAACCAGTTAAATGTTGAGAAGCTAAACATAGAGCAAAGACCAAGAAATAAGCAACGAAGCAAGTAATTATAAACTCCTTCCAGTTTAAATAATCAATTAAGTATAGAAATCGCAATAAATGAACAATTAACACAACCTTGTAACACTCGAACAATTAACACAGCCGATCAGCTAGAAATCGAAACCAGTTAAGCAAATGAAAACGGCAACACCTGAACAATCCAGTAACTATAAAAATATAAACTTAGCAACTGAAATGACGATCAAACCTTTGAGAATTTCCAGACCTGCAACCCAGTAAGGCGACGACGACAAGATCAAATCAGGGACAAAAAATATGAGAAGGAAAAAACAAGTGTGAGTGTAAACTAAAACTGAAAGTGGGATACAACCGCCAACGCTCCACCGTCACTTGTCACTTTCAGCCACCATTGATGCCATCATTTTCTACTCCGACGTTCTATACACAGACAAATCAATGATGAATACAACATAAGACCAAATCAAAGCAACCCGTATAAATGACCAATGCATTTTCTCAACTTGTATTAAAACAACCCGTATTAAAACAACCAACAATCAAATGATGGAGGAAACGAATTGAGAATTGGAAAGGGAAATAGAGAAGGGGCTATGGTTCAATTAATGCAATCAATGGTTCTTATACATTAACAATAAGCTAAAAAATGGTATCAGTCAACCAAAAACCCCCAAAAATCAACTCTGAAACCGAATAAACCACCTATAAAACCATAAAATCAATCATCTAAAATAGAAAACATTCAATCAAGAAACACTATAATTAAAAAAAATCACCTTGGAATCTCCAGGACGGCCTGACGAAAGGGAAACGGCAACCAGTGTAATCGATTATCAATTGTTTCTTCACCCAGAGATCATCAACCAATTGATGGACCCCGCACCGGTAGCTTACCAAAATACCGATGGGCAATTGAAAGGAGCACCTGGGAAGCTTGGAAAAGGGAAAATAAGGAAAAATTAAGAGAGAGATAAATTGAGAATGAATGAATGTCGAAAATAATGAAGAGGAAACTTAACAAACTTTACAGGAATAATGATATATGATTAGAGAAGAAGAAATAGAGAGCAACAGTGCTAAAACTGTGCCAGATCTAGGGAAGAAGGAAGACGATAGACAAAGAGAAGCATGAGAGAAGTAAGAAAGCAGGAACAATATGTAAGAAAAAATAGAGAGCAACAGTGCTAAAACTGTATCTCACGTGAGAAGCATGAAAGTTACTGGCCTACTGTTCATAAGCAACCAATTTCCACAACTTCACACATTTATAAGGGCTTTAGATATACTCATTGATTTTTTTATGTATTCGTTTCAGGTGCTACGCTGCTTTAATCTAATACGAGATTGGAATACCCCGACATAGTGTGCACAAGTAGTGTCACTACCGAGAGACTACTTTGTTGTACCTCTTTGTATATTTCTGTACAATTATTTGACAAATCACTTGCCTCAACAAATACAACACAATTCATATATTTCAGGTAATCTTTTTTCAAGCAAATATTATAATGAATTCTTGGACATAGTCATGTTTCTCAGGAATTTTCCCCAATTTTTGTTTCAAAATCTATACACGTCTACATCCTCTATCGAAGGAAAATTACGGGAAGTTATTCATTGTTACAACATAATTTTATAAAATTAAGCCACGTTCAAGTATATAAATATGTTGGCCCGACATTTTAGCAACGAAAGTATTAGTCACTTAATATTTGTTATTTATATACAGGCAAATAACTTGCATATTGGATAGTTACACTGGATGGATTTTCTTAAACATAATACTTCATACGTTTTGGTACTACTATTGGGATTGTCACAATGGATAAAGAGAATTTGTTTTGTAGAGTTCTGCAACCCAACCAATTATAAGAAATAATTTGACAATTGATTTTAGCATAACAAAAATAAATTACAATAATTTGCCATAAATTCTTACATGCAGTTGTAGAGAACGAGGAAACTTATAACCTAGCCTAACACCTACTTTTGTTTACAACCTTTATAAATAAGAATAATTTACAATGTTTTTAATGTGTTAGCAAGAAGAGTAGAAGACGCAGATAACTGATTTAGTTGGGAGGGTATTTTGTTAAGTAAAAGGTTGGTGTTAGACTTGTACATTTATATGTGATTTTAATCTCCCGGATTTAGAAAAATATCAGATTAAATTGTCAAGATATGCATATGCATCTCTAATCATGTATTGTATATTTTTCTGTTGTATTAAGTACTTATAATCAAGTATATAATGTGATGGCTAAAGCTGATTAATCGCCAGATATAAATTCATCGATCATCAAATCATCGTTAGGTCACATAGAGCAATATAGTGCTAATAATTTTACAACCAATGCAGTATTGATTAATGTCAAAGCGTGTGAAACACAAACATAAAAGTTGTTTAAATTAACTATTGTTGCATCCCTAGATAAAGTATTAAAAAGTTGCATAAGAATTTGATGCAACAACAATGACGAATTGAGTTGATGAATTGGCAAATAAAAAATCTATTTTCTTTATTATAAAAATATTGAACTTCCAAAACTATCCTTCAATTGTAAACAAGTTTGAATTTTGAAAAGTTGTAGAGAAATAAGATACTATGATAATAATTTACTAAAATGTCACCGTTGGTACCGAATTTAAGTACCACTGGGTGGTGTTATCTCAATTTCCTAACCGTAATTGACTTCATGTAACGTTCGAGCTATGGTACAAACTAACATGTCAGAAAAACCTCTATGTTATTAAAGGAGAAAAGCTCATGTACATTATGCCTCCTCGCCTCCTCCTGTTGCGACATTAATAACTGAAACGACAAACATTTTTTCACGGGTCGAGTTAACGGGATCTCGGGATGGGATTACGTTTAAAATACAGGTTAATGACGAGCTTTTAGTTATGGATTAGAATAACAAGAATACTTCCACATGTTTTTAAATAGCCATCCTCAGTCCTCACAGTTGTTTAGTTGTTGTAATCACTACCGCTTAATCATTAATATAACTTGAAACATTGAAAGACTTTATAAAGTGGCTGTTTTATAAAAATAGGGTTTTTACGAGAATTTTAGATTATTTCCCATATACTTTAACATCTAGAATGACAACATTATACACTGTAGAATACTACAAACAGGCCCGTGCATCGCACGGGCATTAAATCTAGTATATATATATAAAAGAGAGTTTTTTCGAGCGATTCTAGAGCGTCCACATCATCAAAAATTAATTTAGGAAAGTTTCATAAATAATAATTTCCACATAAAAAATAAAGTGGAGAATCTTTTAATTATTATAATATTTATATTTCCTATTTTATATTCATGAGAAGTTTCTAATTTTTATATAAAAACTTTGACATTTCATTTGGCAAAAAAATGTTGTTATAAAAATTATGAAGATAATATAATTAGATTCGTGATAAAAAATGCTTTCATTAGAGTATAGATTTCATATGATTTGCACATACAGGTATTAAAGATGGTGTATTTCTTTTAATAACATTGAAAAATAATGTTAGTGTGATGATTATAATACGTATAAATTATATAATTGTCCCACATCGAAAGATTAACATAAGGTGGGTGATCCTATAATTATAAATAGGAGTCATCATTGGAACCTATATACCAAACAAAATTTTTTTGAGTCTCTTAAGTATTGTTTTGGAGAGCTCTTAAGAGTTTATATCATTATTTTCACAATATGATATATACATATTTTTCCTATATTATGTATTATATTCAAGTGATGTTTATAATCTTTTTATAAAAACTTATCCATCTCAACTGTCAAAAAAGTATTAAAAAAAAACATATGAATATTAAAAAATAGTACTCCCTCCATTCAAGACCAAATACAACATTTTCGTTTACACACTTGCCAAGACACAAATTACAACGTAATTATCTTTAAGTTTACATTATAAAAAAAATTAAAAATTTGATACTCATTGTACTTTATAGGTGAATCAAATAAGATCTCACATGACCATATTTTGTCTTACATATTACAAGGAATCGTAAAGATTCTATTCGTTCATGAATAGTGTAAAAAAAGGAATGTTGTATTTGGTCTTGAATCGAAGGAGTATAGTATTTGCTCATTATTATTAACCCGGGTTAGATGTCGAATTATGTGCGAAAAATATGGTGTATTTATAAGTATGTTATTTGTCCCACATTGAAAAATATGTTGGTGTGGTGAATATATTACGTATAAATAATAGAATTGTCCCACATCAAAAGTTTAGCATAAGATGGTTGATCATGTGATTATAAATAGACGACATCCTTAGAACTTAAATACCAACCCAAAACTTTATGAGTCTCCTTGGAGAGTCTTAAGAGTTTATATCATTATCTCCACGATATGATATATATATTTTTTATATTATGTCCAAGTGATGTTTATAAGTTTTATATAAAAACTTATACATCTCATTTAGCAAAAAAGTAACATAATTTATTTATTTTGAAAAATTATATAACTAGATTCGTGGTAAATAATACATCTCATTTAGCAAAAAAGTAACATAATTTATTTATTTTGAAAAATTATATAACTAGATTCGTGGTAAATAAATGCTAGCATTAGAATATAGTATCATACGGAGTATTATTTGCACATATTTTAATTACGATAATAAGTTAAAAAAAATGTACTATACGAATATTAATAAATAGTATAATATTTGCTTATTATTATTAAACTGGGCTTGATGTCGAATTAGGCCCCGAAAAAGATGGTGTATTTCTAAGTATATTGTTTGTCCCACATTGAAAAATAATGTAGGTGTGGTAAATATACTACATATAAATAGTTGAATTGTCCGACATTAGAAGGTTATCATGAGATGAGGTATCACATGATTATAAATATGAGTCATATTTGAAACATAGAGGTATCAACCCAAAATATTTTGAATCGCTTAAAAATTATCTTAGAGAGTTCTTATAAGAGTTTGTATTAAGAACAAACCTTAGTTACAACAATACCATACAAATATTAATCACGTAGATATTTATAAAAACGATTATATATTACTATACTAGTTTGAATGCCCGTGCGTTGTAACGGGGTAATTAGCTTATTTATAATGCAACAAAAAACGTTATAAGCGTTTAATGTTTACATTATATGTCGAATAATTTGTTTACATATTATTAAAATATCTCTTTCAAAAAAAAATAAAAGATTAATATATACGGAGGTTAACTCTTATTTATAATCATATAATCACCCCACCTTATACTAATCTTTCGATGTGAGATAATTCTACTATTTATAAGTAATATATTCACAAAAAATGGATTTTTTTTCTGATGTGGGACAATTCTAATATTTATACGTAATATATATTTATCAAACCTGCATTATTTTTTAATGTGGGACAAATAACATACTCAGAATTACTCCATCTTTTTTGCACTTAGTACGACATCCAACCAGATCTCGAATACCGAATACAGACAATTGCTACTCATTATATCTAATAGTTATATTTAAATTTAATAATATGATCAAGTACTCTCCATTAATATTTGTACGTTGTTTTTCTTCAAAGAAAATTTAACATAATTGAGATACGGAAATTTTCCGTGGTATCCCTTAATTTTGTTAGATTTTCCACGTTACCCTTACTTTTAAAAATCTGCTTATGGTACCCTTGAGGTTCCATTTTTTTACCCATGGTACCCCCTAATGTAAAGGATGTTAAATGGATGTTATGTTTGATGGCGTGGCAATAAAATAACAATTAAAAAATAATACCCCCTTTATTGTTTTATTGGTACGGATATCTCTCTTTTAAATGCAAATTTAATTAACTATATCATTATAATATTGAAAATTTCTCATGGTAACGTTCAACTTTGATAGATTACAGATGCTACCATGGACGTTTGTTTTCTATTTTTTTTATCATAATTAAAATATGTGCAAATGATAAGAACCTATACTCTAATGATGGAATATTTTTTTAACACAATTCTAATTATATTATTTAAACATAGTATATTTACCACACCTACATTATTTTTCAATATGGGACATATAAAATCTATAGGTAGAAAATATAATGATATAAACTTTTAAGAGCTCTCGAAGACAATACTTAAGCGACTCAAAAGATTTTGGGTTGATGCCTAAGTTCCAAAGATGCTCATAGAATCACCCACCTTATGCTATATTTCGATGTGGGAAAATTCTATTTTTTATGTGTAATATATTTATCACACCTATATTATTTTTCAATGTGGGAGATATAACATACTATGAAATACACCATCTTTAATATGTGCAAATTATATGAAATCTATATATATATATATACTCTAATGATAGCATTTCTTACCATGAATCTAATAATATTATTTTCATAATTTTTTTACCTACATTATTTTGTCAAATGAAATTTAAAAGTTTTTATATAAAAATTAGAAACATTACTTGAATATTAAATAAACATAGTATATATTATAATAACTAAAAGATTTTCCAAACATTAACTTAAGTTAGAAACCATTATTGTAGAGACAGTAATACAAACTCTTTTAAGAGTTATCTCTGACAATACTTAAGGGAATCAAAAGATTTTGGGTTATGACTTCTATTTATAATCATAAGATCACCATGCCTTGTGGTAATCTTACGATGTGGGACAATTCTAATATTTATACATAGTATATTCACCACACTTACGTTACTTTTCAATGTAAGACAAATAACATACTAAGTACACCATTTTTTTTTGCACCTACTTTGACATCAACCCGATTTAATAATGAGTACAATACAATATACATTCTAATGATAGCATTTTTTTTGTCACAATCTAATTATATAATTTTCATACGATACTTTTTTTTTCAAATGAAATATAAAGTTTTTATATCAAAATTATAAACATCACTTTAATATAATATAGAAAATGTAAATATATATGGGACATTTCTATTATTTATACATAATATATTCACAACACCTATATTATTTTTTAATGTGGGACATATAACATACTAAAAAGTCTATATCTTTTATATCAAAAAATTTTGGATTAATACATAAGTTTCAAGGATGCCTCCTATTTATATTTATAGAATCACCCTACCGTATACTATTATTTCAATGTGAGATACATAATTTAGTTATTTAGACGTAGTATGTTCATAATGCCTACATTATTTTTCAATGTGGAAGATATAACATATCAAGAAATACATGTCTCTTCTTAAAAAAACCACTATTGTATACATATTATTTTTCTTTGAAGGTAAAATCACTTAGGGTGTGTTTGGATTGGGAGTTTTGGAGGGAAAAGAAAGGGAAGGAGAGTAAGGAATTTAAAATCCCTTGTTTGGATAACAAATGAGGGTGGAAGGAAACGGAGGGGAAGAGATTTGGAGGGATCCAATTTCCCTCCTCCAAGCCTAATCAAATTTTCTCCACAATAGGCAAGATTTGGAGGGAAATTGTATCCAAACAACCACACCCCATTCCCCCCTCCCCTTCTCTTCTCTCCCTTTCTCTTCCCTCCTTCCCTCTTCCCTCCCTTTCCCTCCACTTTTGCTATCCAAACACACCCTTAGTCTCGATCATTAGATATGGATCTCTACATCGTACATATAACGACTCATTAACGCTCTATTAGTGCATTCAGAAGACAACCATTAGTAAAATCTTTAGTTTTGTATTGTGTCAGGAGACTACCATTAGTAAAACCTTTAGTTATTTTTTTATTTTCTTGTTCATGTTCTTAACTCTTTTCCGGGTAGTTCCCAACGATTTCCACATTATTTTTTATATCATATCGTAGATAATGATAGAAAATCTTAAGAGCTCTTTAAAACAATATTTATGAGACTCAGAAAATTTTGGGTGGATACATAAGTTCCAAATATGCATCCTATTTATAATCATAGGATCACACCACCTTATACTAATCTTTCGACGTGGGACAATTCTACTATTTATATGTACTATATTCATCACACCTACTTATTTTCCAATGTGGGACAAAACACACTAAAAAGTACACAATTTTACGTATTAAGAAGTACACCATCTTTAATATGTGCAAATAATATGAAATTTATACTCTAATGATAACATTTTTTAACACAAAGCTAATTATATTATTTTCATAATTTTTTTAACGATACTTTTTTGCCAAATGAAATGTAAAAGTTTGATATTAAAATTGGAAATATCACTTGAATATAATTTAGGAAATATACATATTATAATAATTAAAAGATTTTCCACTTTATTTTTTACATCAAAAAGTATACTTTCCTAAATTGATTTTTGATGATGTGGACGCTCTCAAATCGCTCGAAAAAACTCTCTTTTATATATATACTAGATTAGTGATATTATAATGTTTATTTTAAGACAATCGATAGTATAATAACTTTATTTAAGACAAAATCAATAATTACAAAATAAAATGGGTGCTAAATATACATAAATTTTTTTGTGTCATATAATGATAATCTCTACACTAAATTTTTTTGTGTCATATAATGATAATCTCTGCACTAAAATAGAAAATTTATGAATTATAATACAATCAAGTGTTGCATAAAAAGATCTTGAATCCACAAACAAATCAATAAAGAGCTTTTTTACTTTGATAAATATAGTACTCCCTCCGTACCGGTCATTTGTTGTCTTTTGATTTTGGCACAAAGACCAAAGAAAGGGGAAGGGGTCAATTACTAAATGACAAGTGGAATAAATTGGGTGTGAATGATCAAATTACTCATCAAATTTATTCTTAAAATAGAAAGGACAACAAATGACTAGACACCTCAAAATGGAAAAGGACAACAAATGGCCGGGATAGAGAGGGTAGAATTAAATCTTTTTAACTTTCAAATATAGGTAATTATTATCTCATTAGATTTGAGTAACTAAAATACATCATAATTTTTAACCATTAATCAAAATCGCACCAGAAAAAGGAAGTATTATGCATTTGTTTATACATTTTATTGCTCCCTCATTTACATCTTAAAAGTCATGTCAGGAAAAAAATGTAATTTAAATCATATCATTTGTACATATTTTAATTATGACAAAAGATGGAAAAAAACGTACGAATATAAATAGATAGTATAATATTTTCTCATTATTAAATCGGGTTGGATATCGAAATAGGTGCAAAAAAGATGGTGTACTTTTTCGTGTGTTATTTGTCCCACATTGAAAAATAATGTAGGTGTGCTAAATATACTACGTATAAATAGTTGAATTATCCCACATCATAAAATTATCATAAGGTGGGGTGATCTTAAAAATTAATTTAGGAAAGTATCATAAATAATATTTTTTGATGTAAAAAAAAAAGTGGAGAATCTATTAATTATTATAATATTTATTTCCTATATTATATTCAAGTGATGTTTTTAATTTTTATATAAAAAATTTAAAATTTCATTTGGCAAAAAAATATCGTTAAGAAAATTATGAAAATAACATAATTTGATTCGTGGTAAAAATGATATCATTAGCGTATAGATTTCATATAATTTGTACATATATAAAATTGTGTACTTCTTAGTATGTTATATGTCCCACATTGAAAAATAATATAGGATTATATAAAAATAATAGAATTGTCCCACATCGAAAGATTAACATAAGATGTAGTGGTCTTATGATTATAAATATGAGACATCCTTGAAACTTCACAAATTCTTATTTCAGACCGTCATATCCGTCTGAAATTGTTAGACGGATATCATTTCCTCTCACAAAAAACCCATTTAGGGTGTGAGTGGGAAAACACATGGGCCCATGTACTTCTCACTTATGAGAGGATGTTTTGACTTTTGATCATATCTAAATAAATGATTAGACATAAGATGTAAATATTAAGACATTAATTATAACCATTTTTTTTTTACTAAGTTAATTATCCCGTTGCAACGCACGGGCATCCAAACTAGTATTCTACTAAGAACAACTTCAATCAAACTAGGAGACTCAATTTGTGTGTGTATATATGCAATATACTCCCGTCCAAATTGATAGCGTAGGTTTTTTTTAAATAATATAAACTAGTTTAGATCCCGCACAATAAATGCGCGGTATTTATAAAAGTTTTTTTTGTATTACTTAATAATGCTATATTAAAACCTCATTAATTTTTAATATTTCACGTCATTATATTTTGATATAGAAAAAAAAAACTGTAAAGTTATTCAAGAAAATTGAGTAAAATTGAACTGTAAAATAATAGTGGTATCTCATTAATTGTTCATTTTTCTCGTTATTGTATTTTGTTTTGAGGAAAAAAAAATTAAAACTGAAAATTAATTCAAGAGAATTGAGTAATGTGCTTAATTGTATTTTTTTAAAAGTATTTTTTATACCACAAAGCTCATAATTCCGATTTTATAAATTATCTCAATTTTTTTTGTCATGAAAGTAATCAAAACGATTTAAAGTTTTGTTAATACAAAGTTTGAGTCAAGTCATTCTTAAATAATAGCATCAATAAAAGATTTAATATTTTATAGTTTTATATTATATATATTTTAATTAAAATATTATAGTTTAGTGTTTAGTGAAAATTATATAATTTGATAAAAAGATTAATTTTAATGAAATACATTATAATTACTAATTTCTTTATTTAGTTAAAACAATTAAATAAATAACTTTCTTATTTAAAAAGATGCTCTTTAGAGGAAAATTTATTTTACGTTATTTTTGGGCAAGAGTTGATATCATCTAGATTTAGCCCATCTATATATCTATATAAAAGAGAGTTTTTTCGAGCGATCTCAGAGCGTCCATATTATCAAAAATCAATTTAGGAAAGTATAATTTTTGATGTAAGAAATAAAGCGGAAAATCGTATAATTATTATAATATGTATATATTTCCTAAATTATATTCAAGTGATATTTCCAATTTTTATATCAAACTTTTATATTTCATTTGGCAAACAAATATCGTTAAAAAAATTATGAAAATGATATAATTAGCTTTGTGGTAAAAAATGTTATCATTATAGTATATTTTTCATATTATTTGCACTTATTAAAGATGATGTACTTCTTAATACGTAAAATTGTGTACTTTTTAGTATATTTTGTCCCACATTGGAAAATAAGTAGGTGTGGTGAATACACTGCATATAAATAGTATAATTGTCCCACATCAAAAAATTAGTATAAGGTGATGTGATCCTATGATTATAAATAGGAGGCATATTTGGAACTTATGTATCCACCAAAAAATTTTTGAGTCTCATAAATATTGTTTTAAAGAGCTCTTAAGATTTTCTATCATTATCTACGATATGATATAAAAAAATAAAGTCGAAATCGTTGAGAACTACCCGGGAAAGAGTTAAAAACATGAACAAGAAAATCAAAAAATACAAAACTAATGGTTTTACTAATGGTAGTCTCCTCACAGAGTACAAAACTAAAAATTTTACTAATTGTTGTCTTCTGAATGCAGTAATAGAGTTTTAATGAGTCGTTATATGTACGATGTAAAGATCTCTATCTAATGATCGAGACTCAGTGGTTTTATCTTCAAAGAAAAATAATATGTATACAATAGTGGTTTTTTTAAGAAAAGGCATATACTTCTTGGTATGTTATATCTTTCACATTGAAAAATAATGTAAGCATGATGAACATACTACGTCTAAATAATTAAATTATGTATCTCACATTGAAATAATAGTATACGGTAGGGTGATTTTATAAATATAAATAGGAGGCATCCTTGAAACTTAGGTATTAACTCAAAATTTTTTGATATAAAAGATATGTATTTTTTAGTATGTTATATGTCCACATTGAAAAATAATGTAGGTGTGGTGAATATATTATGTATAAATAATAGAACTGTCCCATATATATACATTTTCTATATTATATTAAAGTGAGGTTTATTATTTTGATATAAAAACTTTATATTTCATTTGACAAAAAAATATCGTATAAAAATTATATAATTAGATTGTGACAAAAAATTGTTATCATTAGAGTGTAGATTGTATTGTATTGTATTTTCTCATTATGAAATCTGGTTGATGTCAAAGTAGGTGCAAAAAAAATGGTGTACTTAGAATGTTATTTGTCCTACATTGAAAAGTAATGTAAGTGTGGTGAATATACTATGTATAAATATTAGAATTGTCCCCACATCGGAAGATTACCATAAGGCGGGGTGATCTTATGATTATAAATAGAAGTCATAACCCAAAATCTTTTGATTCTCTTAAGTATTGTCAGAGAGAACTCTTAAAAGAGTTTGTATTACTATCTCTACAATAGTGATTTCTAATCTAAGTTAATCTTTGGAAAATCTTTTAATTAATATAATATATATACTCTATATTTCTTATTTTATATTCAAGTGATGTTTCTAATTTTTATATAAAAAACTTTTACATTTCATTTGGCTAAATAATGTCGGTAAAAAATTATGAAAATAATATATTAGATTCATGGTAGGAAATGCTATCATTAGAGTATATATAGATTTCATATAATTTGCACATATTAAAGATGGTGTATTTCATAGTATGTTATATGTCCCACATTGAAAAATAATATAGGTGTGATAAATATAGTACATATAAAAAATAGAATTTTCCCATATCGAAATATAGCATAAGGTGGGTGATTCTATAATTATAAATATGAGGCATCCTTGGAACTTAGACATCAACCCAAAATCTTTTGAGTCTCTTAAGTATTGTCTTGGAGAGCACTTAAAGTTTATATCATTATATTTTCAACCTATAGATTTTATATGTCCCATATTGAAAAATAATGTAGGTGTGGTAAATATACTACGTTTAAATAATATAATTAGAATTGTGTTAAAAAATATTCTATCATTAGAGTATAGATTCCTATCATTTGCACATATTTTAATTATGATAAAAAAAATAGAAAACAAACATCCATGGTAGCATGTGTAATCTATCAAAGTTCAAGGTTACCATGAGAAATTTCCAATATTATAATGATATAGTTAATTAAATTTTCATTTAAAAGAGAGACATTCGTACCAATAAAACAATAAATGGGGTATTATTTTTTAATTGTTATTTTATTGTCATGCCATCAAACTGAACGCCCATTTAGCAACCTTTATAGTAGGGGTAACATGGGCAAAAAAATGGAGCCTCAAGGGTACCATATGCAGATTTTTAAAAGTAGGGGCAACATGAAAAATATGACAAAATTAATGGGTACCACGGAAAATTTCCGTATCTCAATTATGTTAATTTTTTTTTGAAGAAAAACAACGTACAAATATTAATGGAGAGTAATTGATCATATTATTAAATTTAAATATAAATATTAGATATAATGAGTAACAATTGTCTGTATTCGGTATTCGAGATCTGGTTGGATGTCGAACTAAGTGCAAAAAAGATGGTGTAATTCTGAATATGTTATTTGTCTTACATTGAAAAACAATGCAGGTTTGATGAATATATATTATGTATAAATAGTAGAATTGTCCCACATCAGCAAAAAAAATCCAAGTTTGGTGAATATATTACTTATAAATAGTAGAACTGTCTCACATCGAAAGATTAGTATAAGGTGGGGTGATTATATGATTATAAATAAGAATTAACCCACGTATATATTAATCTTTTTTTTTTTTTGAAAGAGATATTTTAATAATATGTAAACAAATTATTAGACATAGAATGTAAACATTAAACTCTTATAACGTTTTTTTTTTTGCACTATAAATAAGTTAATTACCCCGTTGCAACGCACGGGCATTCAAACTAGTAATAGAATAGAAGGACGTTATACATATTTTTTGGCAATCATTTTTTACGTTAGACTTGGCGCATAGTAGAATGCAAAAATTAAAAGCCCAAATAGAAGTTAATATTTTAGGTGGGAAAAAACATAGAATCGCCTATTCATTTAGTAAATAGGAGATGAGTATTTGTGGTGCTTTATTTGTAGTCCCTGTCCAAAGCTTTTTATTTGTAATGATAGTTATTTTGAATTTGTGTGTATTTACTGTTTATATCTCGATGTGTTTAATTTTGAATTACTATTATTTGAATTTAATCGTTGCAAATTATTTGCAGGTTTAATAAAAATATGATATAATGATAATAGCTTTGGAATCCCCCCTACTACTAAAAGAATAAAAATTCTCTTAGTTTTCCCTCCAAAAAGCATCTAGCTAAATAAGGTAATAAATAAAATTTTATTTCATTACATTATTATCTTTTCAATAAATATATTCTTATAAATAAACTCTAAATTTTTAAATAAATTCATAGTTATGATTTTCATTAAAATAAAATAAAATCGATATTAAATTATAAAGTATAAGTTGCTAAAGTTTTCAGTAATGCAATAATTATTACTGTAGAGAATAACTTGACACATGCTTACTATTAGCTTCGTGACAAAAAAACATTTACTAAAAAAATTCACAACTTAAATAAATTTTTTTATTAGCTTTTAATTTAATTTTTTTTGTTTCATATCAAAATACAATGGAGTGAACTGATAAATATTAATGACGTGCAAATTTTAAAAGTATAAATCCTCCTATGTACTTCCTCCTATATACTAAGGCTTGTCTAAAGTTTTCCCTCCAAAGTGCTCAAACTTATATATGGAAACAAATTAGATTTTCATTTATTAAACTAATTTTCCATTTCAAATAATCTATACATAAAAATTGTATCTCCTATTATTAACTTTGTGACGAAAAAAAAAAATTTATAAAAAAATTGATGTAGTTAAAATATTTTCATAAAAAACACAATTCGTGTAATTATTGAATTCTTTTGATTAATTTTAATATTAGTTATTTTTTATAAAAATTCGCGAGATATAAATCTAAAATCTATAACTAGTACCCTAAAAATTAAAAGCCCTATATTTATCTTGCATTTGCGCGGGATTTATACTAGTTATGTATCAACTACGATTCTAAAGATATTTCTAAAACTTTCTAAAATTCCAAGATGAGGATTGTGTACATGAGAATCTCTATGCTTCGTGTGGTACATATCTCAATAATACCCACGATATTTAAAAAAGAAGCAAACACATTGAGTTCATCTCTTAAACAAGTGGTCAGGGGTTCGATTCCTGACTCTTGCGAATGAAAAAGCCAAACTTGGGAGGGGTCAACCCATTAAATTGCCTTCAGTACCCCGAAGGAGATTGCCCCAACTGTCGGTAGGGGATACTTCTGGTCAACACCAAAAAAAAAAAAAAAACATTGAGTTCATTTATTGTTGATTGTCGACCTGTGCTGTTTTTTTATATATAATTTGTATTTTTTCTAAATGAGTGATTAAAGAATGTTTTTTTTTTTTTTTTCTGATCGAATGCCGAGAGTCTAATTTTAAAGATGTCTTTCGAGCAATATTAAAATCCCAACATTTGTAAAATACCTTAAATCATAATGCTAGAAGATATTATGTATATCATTATCGTATATATAATAATACATTAAATCCTACAACTTTTATCAACTTCTATTACTCTAGGATATGATAGACATCAACATGGCTTAATGTCTATTAACTTCTATTACTTGGCATACTAACTACATTCCACGTAAATGTCAAAAGATAATAGAATATAAAATATAATTTGAAGCTTAATTAGAGTAGAATACCTCTTTTTCATCACGTTTAGGATCTGACACCTTTTTTTGGATAACTAGTTGTTGTATCACGCGCTTCGCGCACGATACCCCAAGATAGTATTACTCACGAGTTGTTTGCTGTCTAGCAGTTTATTTTGAGCTTGTTCAAATTTAGTAGCATAAAAGAGTTTGGGCGCTTGGGGTGCAGGTTGAATCGCAACATACTTCTTGTTAACAGCGTAATAATAAGTCCTAGCAAGTTTTGCATTTATAAGTGGAATGAACTATAGTGTCAGGTTTTCAAGTAGATGATAAGATATATGATATTTTCCAAACACATTTACACAACAGTCCAAAGTTATTCAACCTGATATTATGGGTTTGAATGAAATCTCATTCGCTTTTGTTCATATGTTCAACCCCTTCCACTCTCTCCCTCTCCCGTTTACTCTACCACCCTTCGTTGTCATTCTCGTCTTTTTCTCCCTCTCGCTATATTTCGCCTATGTTCACATATTCATCCATTCTCTCCTTAAGCTTTTGTTTAGCTATTCACCCTTGTCGTCTTGCTCACACCCTCTCTCTCACTTACAGGGAGAACTATATAAGAAAGCTAATTTTTGTAGCGACAGTAATAATCCAACTTCCCTCAAAGAATAATAAAACTCTAAATTGTGATTACATACTTAGAGCCCGAGAGTTGTACAAAAAGAGTGCACGCCTCTATAAATAGTTGTCTGAACTTAGTGTCTATATGTATTTGTTCTTCACTTAATCTATTTTTGTTCTCTTTATCTCCTATCATCTTCGCATTGTCCTCCAAAACATAGTTACCTTGGTTATGAGTTGAAAACCTTGGCAATAGGCTCTAATGTCCTTCCCTTGTGGCTGAAAACAATAAACACGATAAGATAACCCCCATAAATGAAAATCGTCCTAAAAAGATACATTGGCACAAATCCAAGCCCATAAACACATTTAAAACTCAATTCTCCTATTATTAGATATGAAAGTAAGGTCAATAAGTCACCATCACACTGCATCTGGACAATATTTACCAGATTACCTTCAAGAAACACTTATTTAATCACATTTATTGGTACACCAACACTCATTTGCACAACAGAACTACAAAGAACAATCCATATGTAACCTAGATAAATTTCTCGGGGAGAATAAACCATGTATCATCACATAATAGACAACTTTAATCATTCATGCACACAATTTGAAATTACCGAGAATATATTTTTCATCAATTAGAGCAAGAGTTTGTCATCCTCAGTCTGTTGGGCACAAGACGGGATCAACCAACTGTCTTTCATGTGTAAGTGTGAAAATAAACTATAAACAGAAATCCAACAAGCAATGTTGATTGTTGTCTTCAACCGCGCAAACTTAGATACGTACATATTCAACCACAAGTTAATACTCAACGGAATTTTGCCTTATGCAGCAACTCACAAAACCCAAAAAAATAAACAGCAACAATCTTTATTATAGAACTCTTTTAGAGTCTGACACTCAGTTATTGCTCAAGAACTTAGTCAGAGCTGATTCAAGATTGGCATATAATTCGAAAGCTAAAACCAAAAGTGTATAACAGTAAGTATACACTGATAGGTTGCAAGAAAAATAGAGTGCCGGTACATGAGGTCCAACCTGAACTGTTTTACATATGAGCACAAGCCTTGGAAATACATCTTTTTACTTTGGGTACCATCTCTTGCCCTAAAGCCAGCTGCGACCATCACTTGTCACAGTATTTCAGTCCACGTTAAGAGACGTCTTCCAAACACCCACCCTTCATTTATGACTTTCATCCTGCCACATCATTGAGAAAAAACCAGTGATGAAGGATTGACCGACCAGTAACTAAATATCATGTCCTACTGGCACTTGGCGGAAGTGCTAAAAGAACAAAAAAAAGGCTGTCAGAAGCAATAGAATGGCTTACTCAGTGATGATAATTGACTAATTGGGTAATATAAATTTGAAGAAGTAAGCTGTAAACGTAAGGGGTGAGGAGTTGACTGTCACACACTTTTTCACTCTCCATCAATCAATTAGTAGTTTAGTACACAAATTGGCTATGATTATTCTTATTTAAATGGAGTTGCTCTAACCTTTATAAAAGAGAAGAATAGATTCAGATTATCATTACGGAGGCAACGAAGCAAGCTTCTAAAAGTTTACAAGGTAAGCACATCTCAACCCTATATCCCCGATTATTGTTCGACTCTATATATTTATGTACAGTAAACTGAGCAGAATTGAAAAGAAAAAAAGAAGTGTCAAATTAAAAGAAGAATAGGATATAAAATTATAAAGTATGACCAACAGTTAAAAGTGCAGAAAATCCACTTATTCGGCTCCGATAGTTTCATAATTTCATATTACTCAGATATACAATTGTCATCAAATTTCAAAACACGTAGTCATGGTTTTGAGCACCCAGCATGCCTATTAACATCACTCCTACCCAGTTTCCTCTTCAAAAGCAGTCAAACAAAAAAGGAGCAACACTATAGCCCGCCCTCTATACTACTAAATGAAAAAAAAAATACGGGCAAGTAGTGCATAGGAAAATGCAAAACGACATCTAAAGAGTAAAATTCTCATTTGTCTAAAACGACATATAAAGAATAATGAAATGAGTATTTATTAGTGCAATTGGCTTATATTATTACGAAATATATAGTATTCCATAATAACCAAAGACAATCAATCAAATAATCAATCATAATAGTAAAAGTTGGCTCAAATTCATGTGAAATACAATATGTCAAAGTATATTACAGTAGAGCGGTTCACTTGTAATCTACCTGTTAAAGTTCAGCAATATGGGATGCACATGATTGCTACAAAAACTTAAGTTCAGTATACAGATAATAGCTTTAAAGTTTAAACTACAAAGACTCCATTGGTGAACATTCAATACCATATAAAGCCAATGAATAATTTTTAAGAAGACATGAAACAAAAATATATTTTTATTTTGGCAATACTTTATCAAAAGGAAACAACAAATTTTACATAAGATAAGACTTGGATTATAGCAAACCTACATTGACATTATATTGGGAATTATGTTGAAAACAACTATGTAGAGAGAATTGTTTTCTTTGATAACATAATCAATGGAAATGGCCCTAAAAAATAAGCAAAAATACATATATCTAACTTCTTCATTTGTCATAATGGGGAAAAAACTAATAGTGGCTAAACAAACAGCTCTAAAACCGAATAACATCCGCTACTTGGAGAAAGAGAGTCCAGCTTACGGGGGAATCAAGTACCAATTTCACCAGAGAATACACGCTTAGACGATCTCAATTTTTACATATAACTCATGTAACTGAGACCAACCCAAATCCTCATGTATTCCTCAATTTTAATAGGGTTAAGGAGTTGTTCGACAAATAAGACTATCTCACATAAGCTTTTTGTGAACATTTCATGTGATGTCACGGGTCACCACAACCTCAAACGGCCTTGACCATCTGAAAACAACACTTCCGCAGAAAGTTGAATCTACACTCTCCTCTGTACATTTTCTAACACCGTCCAAGTCCCAACCTATTAATTCATCAAACCTCACTTGCATCCAAAAACAAATACAATCAAAGTATCAACCAACAGACTTCCCTTCTGCGCAACACCCCTCCTCTCCATCTAATAGATGCCAAAACCTCCAAACTTCCAAGGTAAATCATGTTTTTGCACATGAACAAATAACAACTTTAAGGGTCTAAACTTACTACTTTTATGAAATCACTAAAACAGTGAAAGCTCCCACTCAAGTACTCAACTAATAAAAATATCCTAAAAGATCCTAAGATTCAATCTTTATTACATGACTGTAAAACAGAGAGCGCAACCAGTAGTTCTACTCTTCAATACTCTTCACTAATTGAATTTGTATGGCACAATAAAAAACCAAAAGCCTCATTACCCAGTTTCGACTAATAACCTTTATCCAACCTCAATAACTCCATTAACACACACTAATTAACAATTAAACTTCATCAAGCCAGAATCCTTAAGCTACAATATCTATTAAAATCAGCTAACACCCTTTCTCAAATAAGCTTTATCGAACTTCAATCTCTCCAAACTTTATCAAACCAGTAGTCCAGCCACAAAACCCCAAAAGGTTCAATCATTATACAATTCCTAAACAGACCACAACCCAAAGCCACAAACTTCACTAATTCCACACATTTATTGACAGGAACCAAAAATAACCAAAATACTTGTATAGAGAAACCTTGCACAAGTAAGTAAAACAGATGACAACTACTTTTACACTAATACGAGCATGATTTTCTAGTAGTTTGGACTCATTTCACACAACTTTTGCGTACCTCGCACAAGACTAATCAAACAAGAACACCCCATTTCATCCTAATACAATCTTTTGAAAAACACAGTAAAACAATCGAAAATGAAAATGGAAAAAAATGTTACATGATATATGCTTGTCATTATCAGGAATAGAATAATCACAATTAACAGATGCGGGCAAGCAAATCAAACACACATATAAAAAATCCAATCCAAACCCTAAGCTTTTCACAAATAGTTTACAAAAGGCACTTAAAAATTAAACCTTGCAAGGTGATATTTGATAGACGATGTGACCATATTTGCCGATATGTATAATGCCATTTTTTGAGGGTAAGGCTTGTATGCTCCGACGTTGGGTTGACGATTCATCACCAACTAAAACCCGATATAAGATTACTTGAAGAAGAGCATGATCAAGGAACAACGATCGCACATGACCCGTTAATTTGTGACGCAGAGTGAAAGTGAGTTGATAACACGAGCGATTTACCGAGATTCCTTGTTATGATAGCTCATCTCTAACAATGCTGCAATCTCCTTTAAATCTAAACCAAATCAAACCAAAAAAAAAAAAAATTTCACAACCTAAAATCGAAAATCAGACAAACCCTGGAAATTAGGGAAGAACAAAACAAGATCATACGCTTGGAAGTAGGTAGATCAGTTGATGAAAGAGAATTAGATTGAAATGCTTGCGTCATCTCCAGGAAAATCGCCATTTTTGTTGTAAGAAAGAGGAAAGGTGGGGGTGTGTGTTTGATTGATGAACGAGAAAAAAGGAGGTGGAAGAGGATAGAGCATATAAATTGGAAAAGTAGGATGAGGTATCAAAACGCAGCGCATAGAGTAAAAGATTACAAAACCGCAGCATCTTGGTACTGTTCATTATGAACAGTTACTTGTGTTACCCATATTTTAGTAAGGGGAATAGATATGAAAGAGTGTGAAGGGAGAAAAGGCTACGAAGAGGTAGATTGTACAACGTAATACTGCAGTCTGCATATATCATGCCTTGACATGTTTCGATCGAAACCGGTCAACAACTACATTAAGATTAAGATTAAAGCTAAAAAGAGTTAGTCATGGGATATGCGAAGAGTAATTGCAAGTCGCATTACGGAATTTAGGGTATGATGATATTAATTTGAGGGTGTCCCGTTGTTAGAATGAGGAGAAAGTTAAAATGTTGGAAGTTATTATCTCTCTATTGAAATTAATTGAGTTTTACCCCAACTATCCGGAAATATTACCATCGAGCGCTCTTATTAAAAAGTAATATTTTAAGCAATATTAAAAACTCCAACAAAATAAAACTATTATTATTTTTAAGTTTATTACTATAGGATAATCAGTTTATTTAACTGTGATAACATAAATGTAAAAAAAGAAGCAATATTCTATGTATTTTTTGTGGATCACTTTGAGGCATCTACCTCCTCCCCTCTTGCATTATTATAAGCTTTTTACATTTTATTTGTTACCACATTATACGGAGTACATGATAGAACATTACAAATAGGCCCGTGCATTGCACGGGCATTAAGTCTAGTATATATATATATATATATATATATATATATATATATATATAGAGGCCGGATCAGGTGAGGCACCTCATTATGGCGAGGCGGCCGGACTCACCAAAATGATACATGTTGAGCGGACTGTGATATATTGCGCTTAGATCAAAATTGACCCAATTACATTATTACAAACACACGCCCAACGTTCTTTCTTCATCATCAAAACTCCTCTCAGCCATCTTTCCCAAATCAATCTCCATAACCTAATCAATTGAAGCAATTGTTCGTAGATTGCAGCGATTTTCCGATCAATTGTAGCGATTTTCCAATCAGTTTGATCTATTCCAGAGTTTTTTCGATCAATTTGATCAATTCCGGCGTTTTTTCGATCAATTTGATCAATTGAGCGATTTTCAGATCAATTGTAGCGATTTTCCAATTGCATGACCTACCTGCATCCACAAATTTGGATCATTTGCAAGATAAGAGAAGCAACATTTGAGAGGTCATACCTTAGACAGAGAGATGGATACTTCCACACCATGACTTGATTCGTACAAAATCCGAAACTTGCATAATACAAAATTCCTATGTTTTATGGGGTTCGGGGAGAAGGAGACGTGTGAATGATTTTCGATCATTTTTTATCAACTTGTTAAGCTTGTTGGAAACCTCATTTTGGATATGTACGTAATTTTGGGTGATTAAATGATGACGACGACAATACAAAGTACTAAATTGGTATAGATGGAATGACATACCAATATGAGAGCTTTGATGCTATCTCTATCAATGGGAAAACCAGTTGTGTTATTCATTTGAACATCCACAAAATCTTTCACCCCCTCTCTGCTTTTTTCAGTCACTTCACCATTTCCTTCCGTTGTTAGCCTATCAACATGTTCTTGAACGATCCCCTCGAGGAACTGATCAAATTCTTTAGCAAGTTTGGTTACTTTTGTATCCAAGCCATTAATTTGATCCATAAGGAGCCCCTGCAACATTTTTCCTATTGTATATCAATCTTTTGCTAATGATTGACTTCGGCCTATTGGAGAATATAATATCATTAATTTTCATAACCTCTCTACCAAAGATTTGCGAGATGAGATGACAAGAGTCGGTTTGCTACCAAGGTGAAGCAACATAAGGTCTCCATATTGCCGAGAAAGGGATTGAAGTTTTTTGTGAGGGTATTTGCCGAACTGGTGAAGATTACCAAGAATTGGAAGCTTTGATGGAGAAGGCGGTAAGTTCTTTCGTTTAACCGCTTTAAAATTGAGTGATTTATAAAGGAAGAATAAGAATGTCAAGAAGGAAATGAAGGAGAAATTATGCCAGAGTAGCATTTTCATATATTCTTCAATCATCTGAATGCTAGACATATTTTTTCCCTCTTGTATTTGAATGACTTGCTTGATTACTTATGGAATTCTTGTACCATGTTGTCCAGGAGATAATGAGCAGTTGATGGTTGACATAGTGCAATTACACGCTGGTTCTTTATTTAAAAATCGGTTACCTTAACCTGTTTTGCTCTTCTTCTGATTTTGTGAATCTCGGTCCTTATGTTGTAAATCCTATAGCATGTGTTGTGAACCTGTAAGATAATTTTCTGAAACTTGGTCATTATAGGTGTTAGGAATCACCTATTTTGTTCTTTGCCTTATTTTGTGAATCTCAGTCCTTGTGTTGTGAATCCTAGAGCTTGTTTTGTGAACTTGTAAGATAATTTTCTAGAACTTGGTCACCATAAGTGTTAGGAATCACCTATTTTGCTCTTTGCCTTATTTTTGTGAATCTCAGTCCTTGTGTTGTGAATCCTAGAGCTTGTTTTGTGAACTTGTAAGATCATTTTCTAGAACTTGGTCACCATAAGTGTTAGGAATCACCTATTTTGCTATTTGCCTTATTTTTGTGAATCTCAGTTCTTGTTTTGTGAATCTCAGACCTTGTTCAGTGAATCGTGGGGCTTGTTTTGTGAAACTTGGTCATCATAAGTGGTTAAAGTCGCCTATTTTGCCCTTTTCCTTATTTGGTGAATCTCAGACCTCGTTTTGTGAATCTCAGACCTTATTATGTTAATCTCAAACCTTATTATGTGAATGTCAGACCTTATTCTGTTAATCTTAGTGCTTAATTTGTGAACTTAGAAGCTAATATTCTTCAATTATGTGAATGTCAGACCTTATTCTTGTTTTGTAAAGCTAGAAGACAATATTGTGAAAAATTTGATCATTTTTTATTTTGTGAATCCTAGACCTTATTTTGTGAATCTTAGAGCTTATATTGTGAATGTTAGAAGACAATGTTGTGAAACTTGGTCATAAATGGTCGAAATCACCTATTTTCCTCCTTTTCTTATTTTGTGAATCTTATGCCCTATTTTGTGAATCCTAAAGCTTGTTTTGTGAAACTAGAAGACAATATTTTGAAACTTGGTTATAAATGATCAAAATCACCTATTTTTCTCCTTGTCTTATTTTGTGAATCTTATACCTTATTTTGTGAATCCTAGAGCTTGTTTTGTGAAACTAAAAGGCAATATTGTGAAATTGGGTCACAAAATGGTCGAAATCACCTATTTTGCTCTTTTTCTTATTTTGTGAATCCTAGACCTTATTTTGTGAATCTTAGAGCTTATATTGTGAATGTTAGAAGACAATGTTGTGAAACTTGGTCATAAATGGTCGAAATCACCTATTTTCCTCCTTTTCTTATTTTGTGAATCTTATGCCCTATTTTGTGAATCCTAAAGCTTGTTTTGTGAAACTAGAAGACAATATTTTGAAACTTGGTTATAAATGATCAAAATAACCTATTTTTCTCCTTGTCTTATTTTGTGAATCTTATACCTTATTTTGTGAATCCTAGAGCTTGTTTTGTGAAACTAAAAGGCAATATTGTGAAATTGGGTCATAAAAGGGTCGAAATCACTTATTTTGCTCTTTTTCTTATTTTGTGAATCCTAGACCTTATTTTGTGAATCTTAGAGCTTATTTTGTGAATCTAGACCCTATTGTGCTCTTTTTCTTATTTTTGTGATTTCGTTGTTGTTTTTTGTGTTTTGTTTAATTGGTTTCGAGTTTAACGATCCATGTTTTTTTAGAGCATTGCGGATCCGGAGGAGTTGACTCGGGTCCATGCTGAGTTAGATGAGTCGAGGGCGACGATCCATGGACATGAGCTTGGAATCATCAATCGTGACCAGAAGTTGTTGCGTTGAGAGGAGGAGTTGCGATGTCGAGAGGCTGAGATCGTCTCGCTTAGGGCCTAGCTAGCTACAACGGAGGCTTCTCGTGTCACGACAGAGCCAGAGATCGTGATGGAGGAGGAGACGCTGGAGAGCTCTCCAGAGAGGTGGCCGGAGTGCGAGATCGTGTTTGCTTTAGTCGCGACTTCTAGTGAGACTGAGACTGGCCCGTCAGGGGGTGCTGAGTAGTTTGTTGTTGTTTGCTTGTATTTTGGAATTTGACTTGTTTATGGCGAGGCGGCCGACCTCTCCAATTTACTTCATAGTTTTGTGAATCCTAGACCCGGTTTTGTGAATCCTAGACCCGATTTTGTGAATCTAACACACAAACAAGTGACAGTGGACATATATTAACATTGATAAATATATTATAATCGTATATTTATATTGGTTCATCTATGTGGGACTCGAACCCACACCTTGCGCAATAGCACAATGCTCTACCTTTTGAGCTAATAGATAATAAGTACAAGCAGTGCATCAACAAAATCAAGTTTCTACTACATAAGATTCAAGTCAGCCCCCGTTTTAAGGATGCAAGCCTCACCCCCTTTAATTTTTGTTGTTGTCAAGTTCGGGTACTGACGGAGCAACAATTCTACAACAAAGTACATCAATATTAAATCAAGAAAGTGCAAAAACGAGCAAGACACACACCTCGAAGTGATTGCTCATAATTTTGAAGCTGTTTTATGAAGCCATCATTAGGTGATGCCTGGGGTCTTTTGCTTCTCACATATTGAAGAGCTTCAGAAAGCACCATGCCTCGTTTTTTTAAGAGATAAGCAAGTACCACAGTTACACCGCAAGTCCAAAAATACCAATAACATTTTATGATATTGCAGGAGGAGTATAAAGATTGACGAGGGCAGAACATGTTTCATGACAGAATTTCTATTTATAATTGTAGTTGCAGTATCAGCACTAAGAACAACGATGACCAACTTGCCCATCACTTAACACTCAACTCGTTATGTTGGGGATGATGACAGCTAACATGGGACAAGAGAACAACAATTTAAGAGAAAAATAAGGTGTGTCAAGGAAGACATGAGACACCACTACCAATAGCCTGAAAACGCCACAACAAAACAATGATTCAATGAGCAAAAGAAATTAAAAATTCTAATGCCAGCTCGGTCTCAGGCAATATCTTTGCACAAATTAGATGAAGCATAAAAGTAAGGTAAGACTCACCCTCTTGAAGCCAGGCTCCATGCTTCCTGAAAGTACGACCACGACAGAGATTCGCACGGTAAAAACACATCAAAGCCTTCCATATTATCAAGGCAGAGGTAACAATCATCCCTAACAGAGAGAGTGAGACAAAATCAATTAACAAATTCTAATGCCAAAGAAAAGCAAAGATCTTTTTTTTTGGCGGGGATTTGGGGGAGCAAAATTTAGACCGATTCTCAAGTATAAACAATGGAAATAAGATAATCGCCTCGATGTTATTTAGCACCGATCTGTGACAATTTGACCCAAACAACATATGAATACGTAAACATTTTCTTTCCATAAACAATGAAACAAAAGACATAGAAAAGCCTCAACATATACGGAGTATTTTTCAGTTTTAGAATGGGGAGATGTAATGGCAAAGAATCGTGAGGATGGTATTAGATTTGAGTGAGTCTTGGTCTCGAGAATCGGTCTTCATGGCATGAGAATCTCACCGTGGCGTCACTAATGCAGCAGATAATGCCTCAAACCGTGGTAACGTAAAACCTTCAAAACCTACATAACTCGCCAGGACATTTGTTTCCAGAGATTAGAAAAGTGGAAACCTTACCCCATTTCAAACGGTTCGGGGAAATTTTCATGTTCATCAAAACAGTCTTTTTACTGATCCAAAAAAACAGGGTTCACAAATTTCGGTACCCAGATCAGAGAGTTATGATTCTAAAGACAGTCATAACACTTCTAAGAAAACGGATAAAACTGAGGAAAACAGATTAAAACAAACTGCCACCATGATGCAGCTCTCTAGTCTCCACTGTGCCTCCAATCCTCCACCACACCACCATAACCCACCCACCAAATTGCAAAAAAAAAAACCACCCAACTCACGACCTATCCAAAATATATTGTACACAAACTTGGATAAGTTTACATCTCCCACTTCAGACTATACACCCACTCAACTACTCCTTTTACTTGTAATCCCTGTGGCACCACCACAAGGTCCATAACCAACTACCATCTTACCAACCATCCAGCCCATCCCCTGCCGAATATCAACAAATTAAGTGAAATTGTGTACCACAAAAAATGTACATACAACCGCGACAAAGAAAATGCAAGGCAAAGAGCAGATATAGCATAAGCCTAGAGTAATGACGCCTCAGAGATTAGCTCCAATTCAATGAAGAAAGAAAACTGAAATCAAATGATTGGCTTCATAACTGGCTTACCCGCATTAAAGGTAACGTCAATATCAGTGAACCAAGCACGAAGGAGAAAACAATTCAAAGAGAAATCAGAATAAGAAAATGTGATGTAAGCAATGTAGCATCATCTAAATTACTCCGTCCATCCCATTTACATTGTCCATATTTGACTTTGACGGCCAAAGGACATGGTGTTCAACCTATATTTTCTCAAGAGAAAGTAACTACAACTTTTTACAATGATAATATGAAAATATTTGTTTGACAAATCTATATCTTAAGAAATTAATGGTCAGACATTAGTTGACCGTAACAGCAAACGAGAACAGTAACAACGGGATGGAGGTTGTAGTCGAAATCCAAAGCACATTGTTCCGCAATAAATCAACTTACAAGAAAAATCATATCTTCAAAGAATAAAAGCAAGACGGAATCCATTTCTCTCTTTCTCGCGGTTGCAAGAAACTAACACCTGAAATTACATCAACTAACATCAGCTACATAGCAAAGAATAACCAGTTACTAAGCTAGAAACAGACAAGTTTTGCAAACATTGAGTTGATGCTTCATGAAGATCATCTTATCACAAAATCAACCAACGCAAAATCAAGTCCAGGTTTCACAAATCAGGTCTATGTTTGCCAAAATCAGATTCCACATAATTAGGTCCAGGATTCACAATATTAGCTCCTAGATTCACAATATTAAGTCCAAGATTCACAAAATCAGGTCTATGTTTGAACCTTATTTTGTGAATCTTGGACTTAATATTATGAATCTAGGAGCTAATATTGTGAAACCTGGACCTAATTTTGTGAACCCTAAACCTAATATTGTGAATCTTGGACTTGAATTTGTGACTTGGGGCTAATCTTGTGAAAACGAGTGATCTTAACCTTTGGTGCAGGTTGGTGTTGAGAGCAACAGCATGACGCGTGATCTTAACCTTTGGTATGCAGTCATCCTGTTTTCCGACCCATGTCTTCGTCTTGAGCACCTCTGCAGAATGCCAAGCGTCAGACTATGTTTTCCATACGCGGTTAGAAATATCTGAGTACTGGCCGTGGCTGTGCTACATAATCTAAAAAGTCGGGTTAACATAGGCCACAAATACTTTTGGGCTAAATTCAGTCTCAAGTTTTAACCTGTAGTTGAAGCGTCGTTCAAGTGCTTCAAATCAAAGATGGCCCCAGTAGCTTCATTGGCATGTTTCTTTGTCTCGTGTGACCCGAGTTGGATGTAGTCCCAGCTTCCATTTTGATAGCCCTCATTCAGAAAGAGCTCAAAGTGCCTTGTATCTAGCATCTGCATTGTCCCTGCACATACCAAACTTTTAGACCAATGAATTTATAACAAAATGATGTATAACACAGAATAATCATCATGTTGCTGAATATAACCGTCTCATATTCTCATGTAAGTTTTTCTATAGCTTCAAAGTGGCTTATTCATCATCTATATTTCTCTAGTCACACAAAAATCTAAAGCGCTCACCATCACATGTTGCAGAATATATACATATACATATAATTCTGCACATACCAATTTTCTCTACTGCGATCTTCTCCCTTCTGCATCCACAACCAACGCAAATAAAACAGGCAACGGAGAAAGGCAGACAAACATCAATCACAAACATAATTTTATCCCACGATCAAGTTCCTATTACAATGGCTAGGAACAAATCAGTACGAAAAAATATGAATGGAAGGGCGCCATAATGGATAAAACTCAAAAGCTAGTGTGAGAAATACGGAATGAAAGGTCAACGATAATGGCGAAGACGAGATTAATCAAAAAAGACGGAATGAAGGAAGATTTCCTCTCAAATCGATCAAAACCTCCATAAAAAAGAACGAAAATCAGTAATTAAACTAGTTTATTGAGAAATTAACAAAGTAAATAAATTGATCGAAAATTATTGTGAAGAATGAGGACTAAAATCGGGATAAATCGAAATGAAAAGTATGTGATTGAAATTACCTAACTTCCGGATGTTAATGGAGGTCAAAAGGCTTAGTGATAATGGAGGAAGGAAGCTCAGCGATAAAATGGCGTCGAAATCTGAGTGAATGACGAAGACGGAGCTCTGAAGAATGGCGAAAATGGAGCTAAGAAGAATGGCGAAAACGGTGTCTGATGAAGACGAGATAAAGAGAGAGAGTGTGAAGTGAGTTAGGAATTATTAAGGGACACGTGTTATAATCTGGTGAGCCTACAATTATTAGATCTAATGGTTTAAAAAGGGTTCAGCTACCTCACCCTAAGGAGGGTGCCTCACATGATTCAATCTCTATATATATATATATATATATATATATATATATATATATAAAAGGGGATATGAAAGGGGCTTTTTTCAGGCAATTTAAAAGTTTCCAATTTTTGTAAAACACCTAAATAAATTTTAATTATTTTTTCAATTTAAATTATTTTTTCAATTAAATTAAATCTACATTTTATTCTTTTTAAATAGTACGTAACAAACTGTTTAAAAGGAAGAGATCATAATTTTAGTAGACTTTTATTATTATAGTTCAGATAAAATTTTGAAGGGTGTGTGATATTTTATTCTCGAATAGGACTCCTTACAACAATCAACTACATTATTTTGATGATGAGCATAGACTATATAAAGCAAAATATGTCAAAGCTCAGCTCGGCAACCGTTGGATATATAGCATAGTATATTGCTTGTGCTTATTATTATTATGCATGCATTAGACATATTTGTTAATATTATTTGTTATTGTCTATTTACGTAAAATTTTATATTATGTTATTTTGAATATGATTATAATTTTATTTTCTCTTTTGATGATCAGGGGCTATTCTAAGAACTATTTGATGGGGCATATTCTGCACCGCTGACCAAGTCAACATATTGAACAAGGTCAAAGATATCCACAGCAAGTCAACGACTTAGACAGCCTAGCCGATGCAGCCCATCGGCCTGTTAGCCTGGGTCTCGGCGTGACAACCCGGTAAGGGCACATATCCGCGTACTCATATCCAAGACCCTCGGCGGTGAGTCAACATGGCCCGCCCCGCCATAGGTCCCTCGGCCGAGGGTAGATCGATCTTTCTACCTGCTAGCCACTTGGCCACTTGGCCACTACGTGACAAAAGGTAAAAGCCTATAAATACTCCTCAACCTTCATTGAGGAAAGGATCCCACAACTTAACCTAAATACACTATTCATCTGGTAATATCTTCCTTATCTCTCTACAATACATACCTAGCCAAGTAACACAACTTAATCCTTTAAGTTTACTGACTTGAGCGTCGGAGTGAGTACGCTTGGCACAAAGCCAAGCCCTCAGTTCGTTCATTGTTGCAGGAGAGGCCGAGAGGAACGATAAAGGCAAGAAGGGTTCAACTCAAGACATTATTCTACAAGCCACGGGTGGTAACGATACTTGCTGCGGAATTACACCGGAACAATTGGCGTAAATCTCGTGGGGAAAGACACTAGAAGCTAGTCACATTCATTCCCAAACAAAAAAAAAAAAAAACAAAAACTCACCCAAAAAGCTAAAGAAGATGTCGAAACAACAAGACGCAGTCGTGACCGACGAAACCACATTCTACCAAGATGATACTTTCAACAATTCTGGAGTCGTGCAGCCCTCCACCGGCGGAGTAATCCAACCAGAGTTCGGGATGCCAATAATACCCGACACGCCGCTGCCAGCCAACCAGGTCACCATCATGGGACATGTGGTTGACGTAGCAAAACTGAAAATGCTCCTGGACCTAATCGCACACGCCGCTCACACTGTCACGCCGACAAGAGCGGCGGAAACCGTCCAGGAGACCAGGGCCCAAAACGTGACTCCGAGAAATTTGAACGGAGCACTAGGAGAAGCTGACGCAGTCAAGACGCCGGGGGAGCCCAAAGTGGGCGCGGTAGACCTATGTCCTTCCCGCACTCATGGGAGGACGGCGTCCCCGCAGCACGAACGAGGCTTACCCCAAAGGAGCCAGAGGAGTCCGACTCAACAGAGTTGGAGGAGAAGTCCAAGTCGAAGAAGGAGTCCTTCCCGCTACGAGGAGAGGAGCCGGATTAGGAATGCGAGGAGCCGATCGCCGCGTATCGTTCAAGCACGTGGTCGACAGCCCCTCGGCGCCACGTCCTAGAAGTCCAGGTGCCAACTAAGCTCAAGTTGCCACCTCTATCATACAAGGAGATAGCGATCCACCGACCACGCCGAGGCTTTCGAGTCTTACATGTCGGTATGGGAGCAAACTGATGAGGTCCGGGTGCCGAGTTTTCCCAACAACTCGCATGGAATGGCTCAAAGTTGGTACAAGGGGCTTCCGACGGCTCGGTATACTATTACGCCGACATAAGGGACGCCTTTCTAGCCCAGGACTCTTGCAACAAGAGAAGGGCCGTGGAGACATCGGACCTCCTAACTATTAAACAGGAGGGAGGCGAGTCTCTGCGAAGCTATGTGAAGAGGTTCGACGGAAAGGTCCAGCAGATTCGAGAAATCAATCCCGAACTGGCGGCCTTCGCTACGATGAAGGGCCTCTCAAGGGGAGATTTAAAAATGAGCTCATCAAGTGCGGAGGCCTGGGCTTGGACGCCGCGTAAAAGTTCGACCAAGCCATCAAGGTAGAAGACTATCATAAGACCGGGTAGGCCCAGCCGAGGCCGAGCACTCAGAAAGAAGAGCGCCGGGAGGACAACCCGGATGAAAGACGCCGTGAGAACAACGGGTCGCGGTCCGATGAAAGACGCCGTGAGAATAATAGGTCACGGTCGGACAGATCCACCAGGAAACAGGACTCGGCGGGCGCCGGGTGGAGTTCAGGAACGTACCACCAGAGGCGGTATAGTGATAAAACCCCTCTCGTCGTACCGCCGAGGTCTTCGCCCGAGCAAAACGAGGGCGAGAAATAGGAGAGACCCCCAAGCCAAAAAGCGACGGTGACACGAGCCAAGATCGTGAGTACCACGGCCACACCGGCCATCTAACCAACGATCGCCGGCATCTAAAGAATGCCATTGAAGAGCGATCCAGGAAGGGGAGCCTCGGCAAATACGTTGCCAAAAGCCAAAAGATCGACGCCGACGAGTTCGGGTAAGAAATCCGTCTTCGAACGGATAGGAGTGATCCATGTTGTCATCGGGGGCAACGAGAACGGAGGGTCCGCTCATGGGCACAAACGGCACCTGAACGAGCTATACCAGGCCATCAACTTTGTGCCCAACACAGCGATCTCCGCTTCCAACATCCCCGACATAACCATTGGAAGGAAGGACTACGAAGGAGTCATCGCTCCTCACAGCGACCCACTTGTGGTCAATTTGGACATATCCAACCACCTAGTCAAAAGGTGCCTGATTGACACAGGCGCGTACACGAACATCATGTTCAGGGAGTGCTTCCTCAGTCTCGGCCTGAAAGTCAAGGACTTGAGCCCCTGCACCAACCCACTATACAGCTTCTCTGGGGCCGGCCTGATACCGCTAGGATCAATCAGACTCCCGGTAACGTTCGGCGAGAAGAATGCGGCTAAAAATGTCCTAGCTGAGTTCGTGGTCATCGACGGTTCGTCCGCCTACAACGTTCTCATAGGCCGAATCACCCTGAGCGAGGCTGACGCGGTGATGTCCATCCGGGCCCTAACACTGATGTATATCTCGGACCGGGGGGAAGTGCATAAGCTCGTCTCCAAAGACGAGAATGACGAAGTGGCCAACGTCCAGATAGCTGCCAGAGGATGCAACATGCAATCCCTCAAAGTAGCAAAGAAATCAGAGAAAGGGAAAAGTCTATCCTTACAACAGGAGGGCGACCTCATGGATGTAGCTAGCGGCTGACCGGGAGGGTGTGCCTTTGATAAACTGTTAGGACACTGATAATCTCGGGAAAACTCTGTGTAACGGCGGAGGTGTCCAAAACAGCTGTGGGCACCCCGACGCATGTTTTTATCTAATGAAAAATCGTCCAAGCCTTCCATCAAAACGTTAATTTTCCCCATAGTCACTAGGAAGAAGCAGACGCCGGCTCACACTGTCATACCGACAAGAGCGACAGTCTCCTCCAAGAAATTAACGCTGTCGCAGTCACCCCAAGTAGTAGACGCTACGGCAGTCACCCCAAGTGGTAGATGCCGCAGCAGTCACTCCAAGTGGTAGACGCCACGTTAGACGCTATCAAGAAGCAGACGCCGGCTCACACTGTCATACCGACAAAAGCGGCAGTCTCCTCCAAGAAATTAGCGCCGTCGCAGTCACCCCAAGTAGTAGACGCTACGGCAGTCACCCCAAGAGGTAGATGCCGCAGCAGTCACTCCAAGTGGTAGACGCCACATTAGACGCTATCAAGAAGCAGACGCCGGCTCACACTGTCATACCGACAAGAGCGGCAGTCTCCTCCAAGAAATTAGCGCCGTCGCAGTCACCCCAAGTAGTAGACGCTACGGCAGTCACCCCAAGTGGTAGATGCCGCAGCAGTCACTCCAAGTGGTAGACGCCACGTTAGACGCTATCAAGAAGCAGACGCCGGCTCACACTGTCATACCGACAAGAGCGGCAGTCTCCTCCAAGAAATTAGCGCCGTCGCAGTCACCCCAAGTAGTAGACGCTACGGCAGTCACCCCAAGAGGTAGATGCCGCAGCAGTCACTCCAAGTGGTAGACGCCACGTTAGACGCTATCAAGAAGCAGACGCCGGCTCACACTGTCATACCGACAAGAGCGACAGTCTCCTCCAAGAAATTAGTGCCGTCGCAGTCACCCCAAGTAGTAGACGCTACGGCAGTCACCCCAAGAGGTAGATGCCGCAACAGTCACTCCAAGTGGTAGACGCCACGTTAGACGCTATCAAGAAGCAGACGCCGGCTCACACTGTCATACCGACAAGAGCGGCAGTCTCCATCAAGAAATTGGCGCCGTCGCAGTCACTCCAAGTGGTAGACGCCACGGCCGTCATCATCAAGAAATAGACGCCACCACATCGTCACACCGACAAGAGCGGCGGTCACTAACAAGGAGCACTCGCCGGCTGACACCGTCACACCGGCAAGAATGGCAATCACCCTCAGGAAATAAATACCTCGACGGTCACGACCAGCGCAGTTGATACTCGCAAAGTGATCAAAACGCCTTAGAAGCGTTGCACAGTTGAGGAACGCACTCTAAGACTGCCTCGGCCAAGCCAAGGCGGAAATAGAGGAGATGCCCAATTAATAACAAAAAAAAAAAAAAAAAAACTCAGACAAGGATGAGAAAAGACCTCGGTCGAGCCAGAGACAAAGTGAAACGTTAAGTACAGATTGAGATGCTCAACTATTAGCACAAGGAAAAGGGAATGAGGTAAAAACCTCGGCCAAGCCGGAGGCAGAAGAAATGAGCTCTTATTAAATATGTTCAACAAAATTACAAGAAATACAAACGACGGCCGTCCCCATAAGGGTCAGCCAAAGGACAACCTGCCAAAGTTGTACAAAATACAAAGACGGAAAGGCAAAATGGTACAGACATCATCTCCCTATGTCTGTTGCTGCTCGCCATCAGCAGCGGTAGCAGCGTCTCCTTCGGTGGGCAACCCAGCGGCTTTCCTGGCAGCCTCAGCCTTTGCCTCGGCAGCCTCAGCTTCCCTCATTCTCTTGGCCTCCTCATTGGCCGTCTTTGCCCTCTCAGCAAGGGCTGCTGCCTCCTCGGCCGCCTCCTGCTCTATCTTCACCCTCACCGCATCCTTGACCCTCTCCTCCACGGCCTTCTCCTTAGCTTCGAGCTTGTCGTCAAACAGCTCGTCAAATTTGCTCCACGGAAAGGAACCTTCAAGAGGGAAGAGCTCCTCAATTACTTCCCTGGCAGCTGCTTCGGCCAGATCCCGGAATTCGGAGCACATGTCAGGGAGCATTTTGGTTTGGAGCATCTCAATGTCGTCCTCCTTTTGCCTGATGATGGCCTCCTTGCTCCGAATCACCTTCCCCTGGATCTGAAACCGTTCCCTGAATTCATTCCTCTGCTGGAGATAGAGGTCGGCGTGCCTCTGAACGAGGCCACACTTCGCCAGCAGCTTTTCAACTTCGGCCGCAGAAGTCTCGGCCTTGGCCCTCTCAGCAAGGACCTCCTTTTCAGCGTCCTCCCTGAGCTTTCTCTCAGCCAAGAGCGCCTTCTCGGCCTCCCCCCGAAGCCTCTGCTCATTGAGAAGATCCAGCTTCGCCTTCGTGGCCACCTTCTTAGTGGCATTAAGCTCAAAAGCGGATTGAGCCACGGCCTTCTCCTGCTTCATGATACGAGCGCCGGTCAGCTCGTTCCACCTCGCCAGTCTCTTAATCAACCTCGCGCCTTCCGCCACAAGCTGAGATGAAGAGTCAGTAGCGACGTCATGATCACCAGCCCGCGGACGGGAAAGGGAAACCTTCTGGGATGAAGAGTCAGTAGCGACGTTATGATCACCAGCCTGCGCGGGGTTCTCCTCCGTTCTTTGCTCAACAAGAGCGGGAAATGCCACGGTTGATCTACAAAATTTTTTTAAAAAAAAAAAAAAAAAAAAGGGGGGGGGGCATCAGTATCAACATACATAGGCATGCCGAAAAGCCTGTCATCAGAATACCTTTGATGAACCGGCTAAAACGAGCCACCGGATAGATCAATACCGTGCTTGGCCTTCTTGGCCGAAGGCCGCATTTCCTCGTCGCCAGCAGAAGCAACGGCAGCGGTAAAGGCTGTCTGCTTTCTTTTACGGACAAGGGGAGACCCCTCCTCCTCACCGGAATCATCGCCATTGGAGACATAAACGACTTCCGCCGTATCCTTCTGAACAGGGGGGGTGGAAGGCGGAGCCGATGTCGACGCCATCATCGCCGAAGGATTTGTTTTTCGCGTATGGCGCGGCATATTACTAACAACCTTCGCCTGGGCCTCCACCACATTCAAGCGTTTGTTCTTTGGTCCATAAGATCATTCGGCGACGTCCCCGGTCGTGGGTCGAGCCTTGGGATGCAAGTTAGCAACGGTTTTGTCTTTGTGCAGCCCCATTCTCCGGAGGATATCCTCAGACAAATCCGGTCCAAAGTGGTCTGCGAAGGAAACAAAGCAAGGATTAAATAGAGGTATTAAATCGGAGTTCGAAGAACAGGAACATTGACAGCGGTGATGGGCCTCATACCGACCCTACTCACCCTGTGCTAAGGCCGGTATGAGGCCGACATGGCAGAGCGGCTCATCCTGAAGAATGATCTGCGTTGGGGGAATCCATCTTTTCGGCACCCCACTCTTGTCCGCCTCAAAGAGCCTCATCGCCAGCCTCTCATCCTCCTTAAGAGGGACCTGCTGGCATCCATCTTGAGTTTTTCCGGAGACCCATCGTCAAGTTCCGCCTTAGTCTCACACCGCAAGTTAACTTGGTCTTTGAAACGGCAATGAGGCGTGGATAGTCATCCGGCACCTTAACGTACACCCACCGATCTCTCTAGTCTTTGCAAGAAGTAAGTTTGTCAACAGAGACATAACCCTTCTCCATGTGCACACTGTACCAACCGACGCCGAGAGATTGACGGTGGAGATAATGCCCCGGCGGAATAAATTCACCGTCGGGGCCTCCCCCTTGAAGAGACAAAGCCACACAAAGCCGACTATCGTCCTAATGGCCAACGGATGCAGTTGGGCCACAGCGACGTTCATAGCTTTGATGATAGCCATGACGTACTCGTTCAGCGGAAACCGGAGCCCGTACTCCAAGTGTCGCATATATACACCGGTATGGCCCGGTGGAGGGCAACAGACGGCCTGACCCTCCTCAGGGATGACAATCTTGTATCCCCTGCCAAAGAAAAAGTGGCCCTCGAAAAACTTCTCACCAGAACAACTGGCCAACTTATGGGTCCAAGCTCGGTCAACGCTTGCCTTACAGACGTCACCGTGATCCATAACGTACCGCCTCCTCTCTTTGGGACGAGCACTTTCCGCATCCTCACCGAAATCATCACCAAAATCACCATAAGAATCATCATCCTCCCATTCCTCCAGAATTTGAGGATCAACTTCAGGAGAAGGAGACCTAGGGCCCTCCGAAGCAGGTTTACTAGGTCCAGCATCAGCAGAAAACATGGTCACAACAAAATACTAGCAAGATAAAAGAAAAATTTGTTTGTTTACCTCGAAGAAAAACACTCGCCGGATCAAAGACTCTGAAGATTGGAAGAAGAGGAAGCTCTTGAAAGTTTAGAAAGATGAAGATTTTGGAGAAAAATTTGAGAAACTGAAATTGGTGGCCAAAATCACGGAATAACTACCCTATTTATAGGGAAAAGCCCATAAAGAGGGACCAATCAGCGAACAGCCCATGAAGCGTCATCCAATCAGCGTGCAGACACGTGTCGGACATGCAACCACGAGATGTCAATCGTTGCAACAGTTAGACGTCAATCAATGCAAAAGTGACCAAGCGTCTTCAACACGCCCATTCATATCTCTCCGCCTATTCACCTTCCTCAACAAATTCCCAAGCATCTGTTCTCCGCCGGCCACTCGATCAACCAAGCTAGGTAGCGCCGGCCGGGGGCAATCAAAAGCAACCGGCACTTTCAACCCTGGTCTCGGCCAGCGTCACTTTCTTTTCCACATCGGATACCCTTTACGCATCCATATGGAGGGGGGATATGGTACGGCCTAAGGAACACTTGTTACAAATTACTTGCGCAGAATATACGCTCAAACATACATCGGAGCCCATACCACGGCATAGACTACGCTGGGGGCAAATTGATGGGGCATATTCTGCACCGCTGACCAAGTCAACATATTGAACAAGGTCAAAGATATCCACAGCAAGTCAACGACTTAGACAGCTAGCCGATGCAGCCCATCGGCCCTGTTAGCCTGGGTCTCGGCGTGACAACCTGCCAGCCGGGGCACATATCCGCGTACTCATATCCAAGACCCCTCGGCGGTGAGTCAACATGGCCCGCCGGCCTGCCATAGGTCCCTCGGCCGAGGGGTAGATCAGTCTTTCCACCTGCTAGCCACTTGGCCACTTGGCCACTACGTGACAAAAGGTAAAAGCCTATAAATACTCCTCAACCTTCATTGAGGAAAGGATCCCACAACTTAACCTAAAT